>NC_060971.1:5175825-5270825 GCF_910589235.1 Vespa crabro | reverse complement strand
GTCGCTTTCTGTCAGTGCCTCCGAGGGTTGCGTCCAGGTATAGAAATGCTCTTCTCCTCGTGTGTTCAACGGCGCCGACGTCCTCGTGGTCGCAATCGCCACTACTACCATCAGAATGGATCTTCTTCTTCGTCTTCTTTTTCTTCTCCTTCTTCTCCTTCTCCTTCTTCTTCGTCTTCTTCTTCTTCTTCTTCTTCTTCTTCTCCTCCTCCTCCTCCTCTTTTTCCTCTTCTTCTTCTTCTTCCTTTTCTTTCCTTTTGCTCGCTTCTTTCCTCGCGTCTTCTTTGCTTGATTTAGATTGGAATACGAAATACGAATCCCACTAATTACTCCCTCGTTTTCGAGCCACGATATTGCTCTTATTCCGGTCGACCTCGACGCCGAACTCGATTTTACTTCTCCTCCTCCTCCTCCTCCTCCTCCTTCTCCTTTTCCTCTTTCTCCTCCTTTTTTCTTTTTCTTCTTTTCTGTCTTCTCCTTACCACAAACGTGTCATGTATCGGGTATGCAGAAAATCAAGACGATGCATTCGTTAGCGGTGCAGTTTAATTACAGATGAATAACAGACAAAGACAAAGACAAAGACAAAGAGAGAGAGAGAGAGAGAGAGAGAGAGAGAGAGTAAGAATATAAATGATCAATTTCTTTTCGAGCATCGTAGGCTAAGTAATTATTCTTCTATAGAATAGAATAAAGAAAAAGAGAAAAAAATTTTGTAAATTGATGAGATCATAAAAATATGTTAAATTTTATATGTACATATAGATATTTTGCGTGCATGTGCATATGCATCTCGTTTTTTGGCTTTTGCCTGAGAAAACAGACGAGACCGATCCAGGATGGTCGGCCCGTCAAACGTGGCCTCTCCCCACTTTCTCTCCTTTTCTCTCTCCCCACTCCGTACCCTTTTAAAATCCTCTTCCCCTTCTCGACAACCTTCGCTAGTCTCGCTTTGGACCACCACCGGTAACTTTCTCCCTACTCCCAATCCAATCGTTCATCCTTCTTCTCTCGAGAAGAGCTCTCTCTCTCTCTCTGTCTCTCTCTTTTTCTCCTTCTCTCTTTCTATTTCGTCGTTATTTATTAGCAATCGTAAGAACGATGCGCCTAAACCAATATCATTAACGGCGCCAACGCCATAGAATACTTATTGGCTTTGCGAACACCAATCGAGAAACGCAAAAGAGTGAGTTTTCTTTTTTTTTTCTTCTTTCTTATTTTTGCTTAGTCCGTTCTCTGTTTCTCTCTCTCTCTCTCTCTCTCTCTCTCAAAAAAAGATAACATCTTGTACCATCATAATAATCTTTTATCGAGGTCTCAACATATCCGTGAACTATCTTTTTTTTTATTTTCCTTATAAAAGCTATGACAATTTCGATTAAATAATACAGATTCGTGAGGTTAATAAAATGATTATTGAATTAATAATAAAAGATCATGTATTTTGATTAATATTTATTTAATTAATCTTTATAATTATATATAAAATATATGTTTGTAAATAATAAATGACTATTATTGTTTCTATGATATTTGACAAATATTAGCATAGTAATGTAGCATAATATTTATTTTTCTTTTTTTTTTCTTTTTCTAAGAATTATCATTGATTACTAAATAAATTTGATCTTATTTAATAGAGAATAAAAAAAAGTTTAGAAAACACAAGATGAGCTTCGATCGATAAACGTTATCATCTGTGAAAACAAGTCTGTGAAACCAATCGGCTTCTGATATTTATTGTAATTTCAAACACGTGATCTCCATCTTCACATATTCGTTGTAAGCGAAACATAGAAGCGATCAAGTGTTTTGTTTAAAACAAAACTGTTCCATGAAATATTGTCTGTAAACGGTGTCTATACTCTCTGCATCATGATTCTACCGATTCTCTTGAACCCGTAGAGACTTTCGATTAAATCATTGATCAAAGAACTGTCTACGTGGAATCATTTAAAATTTAACAAATCGTTTAACAACAATCTCAAATGATTGACTCGACGAAAACTAAGTTTAGGTATACGTGAAATTTTAAGTATTTTTATTCACCTATACGAAGAAACATTTTTCTTCTTCTTTTTTTTTTTCTCTTTCTTTTATTACACCAAATATAAATACATGAATATGTATGTATACCTATATTATTATAAACTCATTAGAAAATAATAATACATAATAAAATATTTTCAAAGCGATCGAATGAGAGATCGAATTATTTGTATTCGTTTTGCCGAAGTAATATGAAGATGAAAAATCGGCAAACAAAAAAACAGTCTCCATTCTCGAGAAGCAGCAGCGACGGACGATTTGTTCGCGCCGCGGGAGTCCGGCTTAACGAAAATAAGCTAACTTCTCACATAATTCATTGGGTTGGACTTCGGTTTAGGTCCGTAGAGCTCTTACACCCCTCTTTTTTCAGCACACCGAACGAATACAAATAGAAATCATTAATGGCTTTCTGTTTCAACGTGTTCGAAACAAACGATAACGATTCGTTAATGATTCCACGCTTACTATATACATTAGTACGGTTAAGCTTCAACTATGCATTTCCTTTTTGCCCTTTGAAAATAGAACTTTGTACTTTGACGGTTTTAGTTCTCTCTTTTATTATACGTAGACAGGTAGATAATACATATATATGTACAAAGTAACTTGGATCGTGACTGAACACACGTTGATGGAACAAACGAAATTTCACGCGGATCGTTTAAACGATTCACTGAAACACTGGCCAGAGTAGTGTTCACAAAAGAGAAATCAAGCAGACATAATAGTATAATAAAACGTAGCTCGTGAAAAACTCATTTCAGTTAGAAAGCATTAAATATATTCTTTGCTGTTTCCTATATATTTCTTTTCACGATCTGGATATGCATGTGAGCGTATGCGTCTGGGTTCATACTGTCTGTGTATATATATCTAATCCTAATAATCCTAATAATAATAATAATAATAATAATAATAATAATAATAATAAAGAGAAAGAAGAAAAGGAATTTTGAGTCAACGTTAGACTGTTTAATGAGTGAATTTTTATCTATTTTTTTTTTCAATTCGATGAGAAAAAGATGAATCGATCGAAACGGAACATACGGTTCTCTCTATTCTATTCTAGACACGAAACGTAAAGTCGGGATGACGAAGTAGATGCGAGTTTTCCTTTGCTGTTTTTTTTTTCTCTAAACCAAAGTATATATGTTTGTTTGTGTGTGTGTGACGGAAAGAGAGAGAGAGAGAGAGAGAGAGAGAGAGAGAGAGAGAGAGAGGGAGAGAGACACAGAGAAAAAGTCGTATCGATCAATGACATAAACGTTTCGTACAATACGACCCCGTTTCTTTATTACAGTCATCAGTCA
The DNA here is from genome assembly GCF_910589235.1 of Vespa crabro. Lineage (NCBI taxonomy): Eukaryota > Metazoa > Arthropoda > Insecta > Hymenoptera > Vespidae > Vespa > Vespa crabro. Next base: position 5,267,466 of record NC_060971.1, on the reverse strand, counting down.
TTCGGTATAAATATTAAATTCGCTAAAAAACTCAACTAGTCGCATAGGAAGGAGGGGAGAAAAGGGTGGAGAGAGGAGGGGGAGGGGTTTGGAACGGGACGGGAGGGAGGGTTGAAGTTGCAACGTCAGCCGTATCTACAAAAGGCAGACGGAGGAGCAGCTGACCGATAGCAGCAGCGTCGATTGCTAGATGATTGGGGTTCCCGATATCCCGAATATTTTTCCCGTCTATCCAAAGTTCATAAGGGATCAACGAAGACGATTTTGATCTTTAAACAAGTTAACGTACATAAGTATTTATTTTATTTATGTGGATAACATATAGGTATTCATTTTATTTACATACATAGCAGAAAGCTTAACGCGTTTAGCTTTAATGGTATCTTCGGAGTCGTGTTTACATTTCTTTTATACGACGTAACAATACGTTCCGATTAGACCTTCATTTAAGGACGAAATCATTTTCAGTTCGTATTCGACATTGTAACAGGTAACACGTACGTTCTTCTCGTCGTAATTAGTAGTTATAATATACATACGCATTTAGATAGAAATATTTAACTACGTATCATTGATCGTCTAGAATTCGATTAAGAAAGAAATAATATGTACAAGATTTTGTTAAGTTTTGACCGGAAAGAATTATAATCGAATATAATGGAAGTATAGTATTTATGTATGGGGACGGAATGGGATGGGTATACGTGAGTGTGTATTTCGATTAGTACTTTGAAAATTTTATGATCTTTCGTTCGTTAAATAGTTACTTTTCTTCGACAATAATGTACCAAACACTCGTCCAGGTGTTATTCTAAGTGAAGTGTTTCAATTATTAAAGAACTCGGTGGACGTCTTGAAGTGGTAAGTGGACACATACAGTGTGTGTGTGTGTATAGCATAAGAACGTTATTAGAGATGTAAGAGAGAAAGGAAAAAGAATGAAAGAAAGAAAGAAAGAAAAAAAGAAGGAAGGAAGGAAGGAAAGAAAGAAAGAAAGAAAAGAAAAGAAGTAAGGAACGAACGAATGGATGGCATCGAGACTCGATGCTGACGAGGGAGATCATTGTTGAAGAGGAGTAGGAACAAAACTTATTTTGCGAACGAAGTATACCCAAGGGTTTCAACGGCTATTGTCACCGTCTGTCGCTGACGATAATGAAGAGCAAAACTGTATGTGTGTGTGAGAAAGAGAGAGAGAGAGAGAGAGAGAGAGAGACAGAAGTGAGAAACACTTTGGATGATTCTCTCCTTCTTTTTTCTGATCAAAAAGAGTACTTGTAACGAGAAGGATCACCGGCTGTTTAGAGACAAAAGAGATCCTTTTAGAAAACTTGTAATTGTCCCACGTAAGCCCATGAATTTTTCCTCGTGTTCTGTCTCTCTCTCTCTCTTTCTTTCTCTCTTTCTCGTTCATTTTTTTTTTTTTGTTACACAATTCACGTTATTATATTTCTTTCTTTATTATTCTTCGCCAAATGGCCGACGAATCCGATGGCAGTCGATCGAATATATTTTATACCGCCTCCGGAGGGAGGCGGAGTCTTCCTCCTGATGCATTTCGAAAAGGGTGCCAAAGCTTCCTAGGGGTGCTTTCGTCACGTGACGTACTTCATAGGTGGGCTCAGGCCCCCCTCTTAATAATCGAGCCATACGCGTTCGTTCACATGATTTCTCACTATAAAGATTTTATCTCTTATATTTTTATATTATCCAATCTTTCGTTCTTTTTTTTTTTTTTATTTTTTTTTTTTTTATTTTTTTTTCGTCGCTTTTTCACAGGGAAAGGGTCGGGGAGGGGCGGGAGGAGCGCGACGGAGAAGGAGGAGGATGAGGGGAGGTTAGAGGTCGTATAAAAATATTAGAAATTTTGTGAAATTCTCATCTCCATGTAAGTAGGAACATACAGGGGGAAAAAAGTATTATGATGGAGATGAACGCGCATCCTCTTAACACCTCGGTAAATAATCACTTTTGTAGGCATATACATGTATGTATACTTTCGAGCACAATGAGATTTAGCATTAATTAACGAATAAATTAGCATCGCTGAGCTTGGCGAACTCCAGTGATTACATTTTAATGATACCGACTATCAAGAAGGAACAGTAACAAGAAGAGCAGTAGCAATAGCAAACGATTCATGTTTCTCTCTCTCTCTCTCTCTTTCTCTTGTTCTCCATCTATCTATCTGTCTATCTATCTCTTTCTTTATAGGATAAAGATATATATATATATATATATATATATATATATATATATCTATCTATCTTTTTTTTTCCTTTTTATTATTTTCTTCCTCTTCCTACCAAAAAGGAAATGTATATCGCCAACGAGGGAGTTATGTACAACAACACATCATTTCTATTTATAATTAGTTTCATTATAATTTTATGTGTTGAAATCATTTATATATATATGTATGTATGTATTTAACATATAATTAAATTTTTTAGTTAAATTAAGACAATGTTAATAGGGACGACGAGAATAATTCAAGCAAGTATTTCGTCAACGCTTTAACCTGTATCCAAGAAGTAATTTATCAATGTCGCCATTTTTTTTTTTAAGTATCTTCCTTTTTTTTTCTCTTTCTTTTTTTCAAACAAAATTATGAAAGACGCATACAAAATTTGTTCGTTAGATAATCAACGTTTACATGGAATCATTAAAGAAGATAGATATTTTTCTTTTTTTGGAACATAACATTTTTTTATATATTTCTCGCATCTTTATTATAAATATATGAGAAAATTGTCAAGGAGTAATTAGCGATTAACTTTACCATCCATAAGACTTGTCGCTTTTCCTCTAGTCTCTATTTCTACCTCTCTCTCTCTCTTCCTCTCTCTCTTTCTCTCTTGGTGGGCCCTCTCGAAGGGCCACGTCTCGGAGGGAGACTCAAGAGGGCCGGAATTGCATGTCAGCGATATTGCACGCTGCATTATGCATTATGTATGCGAATACGGTGCCGCTTTCACGCTCGAACGTATTCTACGTAGGTACATACATACGTACATACGTATCTATGTAAGTACATACGTATGTTACGCGTCGTTGAACATTTCGTTAAGTAAAGCCGATCAAAATGGCCATAGGATACTCATCTTATACGAACTTTATGGTATTCGGTATTAGAAACACGTTTAGATCATCTTTAAGGCCAAGGTCGTCGTTTATAATTTCTTTTATTTTAATTTTAATGCATAATAGATATATCAATGTATATTAATGTGTTCCAATAATAACAATATTATTTAAATATATATATATATATATAAATATTATATGTTTATCAACGAATCGGTTTAATGACGTTACAGCAATGAATTTTTACATTTGTACATACGTACATACATATATAAATACATACGATATCGATCAGTTCTTTCTAATTCACTTGACTTTTTAATTTCATCGCATGATTAATTTCAATGATTATTATTATTATTATTATTATTATTTACTATTTACTATTTACTATTTTTAAGTACATTGGATGATGAAAAACTCGCAGACATGTTAACTCTTGTTTTTCTAACATTACTATAATGATTTTTACATACATATATTCATGAAGATCTTACAATTGGATAAATAATGTGGAATCATTCATTTTTGTCAATGGAATATTTGCCCTACGTTAAAATGAAACGTATCGAGTTTCTCGATTATTTCTTAGACGCGTTAAATGTATCATAATCGAGGGAAAAAATATAAAGGAAAAATAAAAAGAGAGAGAAAAAGAGAGAGAGAGAGAGAGATGGATAGATGTAAACCACGAAGATAAAACGACGACGTATGTGATTTTTACGGTGTGAAGAAGGTAGCAAAGTTACGGTGTTAACGATTAAACTATAGATAAAAGTTGGAAGTATATTGTATTTATACCGCGTTACATTTACATGAAAGAAAGAGACAGATATAAAGAAAAATAAAAGAGAGAGAGAGAAAGAAAAAAAAGTAGAGACAGTGAGACTTGACATCGAATAATTCTCGAGTTTTTCCACCAACTGAGATCTGAAATCAGAATTCTTTCGTGTGAAATCTACAATCTCTCTCTCTCTCTCTCTCTCTCTCTCTCTCTCTCTCTCTCTCTCTCTCTCTCTCTTTCTATCCTTTTTTCGATTATAAACGTTCTCATACTTGTTCACATACGAATATACATATAAAACTATGTATAGGTATGTATGTACGTATGTAGTTATGCATATAACGATCACTGGTAAAAATCAACGTCACAGTTGATTCTCGAGTATGAATATGTAAATAGTGTTTTATAGTCGTAGGACGTGGACGATGGGACTGGGAACGATAACATTTTTATTAGGAGTTAATTTCATCTTAATACCGGCAAGGATTCATTAAAAAAAAAAAAAAAAGAAAAAAGAAAAAAGAAAAAAAAGCAACGTAAAGTCGTCACGTGTGTGAATATAACAAACGAAAAGAATTTAAAAAAAAGAAAAGAAAAAAATAACTAATAAGTACTTATGTACTGGCACATGACTTTTTATTTGTTAGATAATATTCAAATTATGTTACGATATTTTTAGTTTTTATAGCTTTTTCCTTTTTCGTCTCTCTTATTACTCTTTTTTCTTTCCATTTTTCTTTTTTTTTTTTTTTTTCTTTTTTTCTTTTTAACCAGAAATACGTCAAATAAATTCAAGAAGGATGGTAAATAATAATTCTTTTAAAATTACGAGTAAAGTAAAATGATTAAAAATAAATAGTATAGCGAATAAAAAAGAGATTAAAAGACAAAAAAGAAAAAAAAGAAAATAAAATCGTCGAAGAATCGTTGTAGTAAAATTGTCGAAAAGCGAAATAATAAAATATCTCGTCGTATAAACGAATATCCATAAATTATAAAATATCGTAGAACAAGGTTTGCCGAAATTGAATAACAATGTTATGTAAGTGTAAACAAAGAAATTATCTCGGTATATGTTACAATTGAAAATAGAAGTTAATCGGAGTGACGCGTCCGTCCGTCGGATCATGCGTAGATAAGTATGAAATTTCTTAAATAAACGAGAGTAAATATTCGAAAAATATTTTTCTACAAATAATCGATACATTCGAGGAATGATAGTGGATGATAATATTCGTTCGATAGAATAACATTCGAAGTTATATCCATGTTTTTGTTTTTTTCCTTTTTTTTTTGTCTTCGACAAAAAACGGGATTATTTCGTTAATGTATCGTCGACAAGTTTTTGGAATCGAATCATCGAATGATAAGATTAGAACAAATAGTTTTATGAACAAATGGTCCATGGTTAAGCGTTTTTTATCTTTCTCTCTCTCTCTTTCCATCTATCTTTCTTTTTTTTTATCTCTCTCTCTCTCTCTCTCTTACTAGTATTCACGTACCGTGCGCGAAGGTTCTTAAGATCTTAAGTGCAACACAGGCCCTGGGAGTTATGGTAACCGTAAATAATCCCACGACTACGGTAATGGCAATACCTGAGCACCGAGGCATCGTGATTGTGCACGCCGCTACGTACAGCTATTTACTCGAGCCGAGCAACGACGCTTCTTCTCTCTTTCGTTCTTTCGTACTTTCGAGATTTCAGATAGAAACGAGGAGCGTGTTATTAGACGAGGTTCTTTCTTCTTCTATACAGTCGCATACTTATCTCCCCTTTCCCTCTCTTCACCCTTGAATCTTGATTTTTCTATCGAGGATCAATAGTTATTTCTTTCTTTCTTTCTTTCTTCTTTATTTTTCCTACTTTTCTTTTTTTTCTCTCTTCCTCCTCCTCCTCCTTCTTCTTCTTCTTCTTTCTTTTTCTTTTTCTTTTGTTTTATTTATTTTTTTTTTTTTTTTCTTTTTTTTTCATTTCATCATGCCAATTATCTCGAGACTGCATGATATCTCTTTTTAAAGTATTCTACTCTATAGGTAAAGAGCAAGCAACTCGTGTTAATACTCTTGATGATTTTAATATTCGTCTTTTTTTATTCCTTTTCTTTTTCTCTCTTTTTTGTTTTTTTTTTTTTTGTTTCACAAGTAAGCACAATTTCAAGAAGCATGTGTATTCGTTTCTAATAGATACGATCAATCGTATAGAGCGAGAATTAGAATGATTTATAATTATTATGTGTCCTAATACTACTTATACGTATTATATATATATATATATATATATATATATATATATATATATATATATATATATATATGTATCTCTGGATATTAGATGGAAACACATTGTAAAAGTAAAAATAAAATAAAAAAAAATAAAAATAAAAAAAAGAAAAATAAAAGAAAAATTTGTCATCTTCGTAAATTTTATCTTCGTTTAATAATTGTTACACTTTATTGCACTACTTTTACAATACGGCAAAGTAGCTTTATCGTTGAAATTTTCATTTGGATACGCACGGGTGTACCTGAAAGATTATGTAATGTCGGCCCCACGGGGAGAACGGTAGCATCCGAACGCATAATCGCACCGCGGGTGTCATCTTGCATTTAAAAAGGTGCCCAATTTCTCGCCCCCAAAGTTCTCGACGGGTGGCAAGGGGTAGACGATGTAGGGGAGGATATTTCGTTGCGTAACTTAGCGGACAACACTCGCCATCGATGTTTATGCCCTTCTTTTAAATGCCTTCTAAACCCCTCTCTCTCTCTTTCTCTCTCTCTCTTTCTATCTCTTTCTATCTCTATCTCTCTGTCTTTCTCTCTTTCTCTCTCGAAATTATTTACGCCCCGATTATCACACTAAATGGGTCTTCGCTGGATTTTACGCATCCCCGAATTATTTAAGATACGTTCGGGAAAAAGAGACACACAGTAGCAACGAGGAGAAGGGTCGCTATTGACGCAAAGCCCTTGCGCTTGATCTTACCGTTCCTCTGCTTTTCGCGAGAATAGAGTAAGTTTTTTTTTGTTCCTGTTTCTTTTTTTTTTTCTTTAGCTTTTCTTTTTTTTCACTCTCTCTCTCTCTCTCTCTCTCTCTCTTCTTTTTTCGATTCACGTCCTGCATCGCATTAGCCTCTCCTTTTCGACATATTCTTTTATCAAATAAACGTCTCGACAGTGATATTTTTATATAAAATCGATATTTTTTATACGTCATTTCTTTTTTACTATACTCATGTACTATATATATATATATATATATATATAAATATATATTACGAAGGGTTAATTAATATTTCAGATTTTCGTCGTTGTTGTAATATTAATAACGTTATTAATAATTTGATTATACATTCTATTTTATATATTGTAATACATAATGTAAATATGAATCTTATTATAACGACCATAGAAACATCTTTTAATTATGTATGATATAAAATGAATTACGACGGTAATTATTAAAAGACATTTTGTTAATAAGTACTTACTTCGACGAGTGGGAACGAAAAGTGGCATGTACGTACATACGTATGTGCTCTCGTAGAAAGAAATAATCGTTTTCTTGTCAGTTTCCGTCGGCAGGAAACGGAAGGTATTTATAAAAGCTAGCTGACACGATCGGAGAAAAAGTATGTAGGTACGTTAAGTGCAATTACGAGAGAGTTCCATTTCATTTCTATGAGTTCATAACGAGACAAGGAAAGAAATAATAATAAAAAAGAGGGTTACTTACACTCGTGTTAAGTGATAAGAACACATTATAAATGACTATCTCGTTAATTACCAAGTCATTTTTATCGAAACAACGCGTCATTTAACTTAACATTTTCAAGTCTCACGCTAACACGAATAATTATATATGTGTATATATATATATATTTTATTGTCAACATTAATTAGATATTTTTATGCACCATCTTATTGTAATATTATAGAATATTCTTTTTAGAAATTATAAGAAATTATTTAACAGTTTCGTTATCGATAATTATAGCGTTCGAAAATTAGCAGGCCACTTTTTTATTACAACATAGGTTCATAGTTTATATAAATTATTATTTTTTTTTATTTTTTTTTTTTAACCATCATCTTCGTTCACTTTATTCGTGACACGTGATTTTAGTTTTCATCAAAAGTGCTATGAGAAACAATCATTCTCGGTCCATTGGGAAAATTATTCCAGTTAGTAAATCCACGAGCTACGGTAATAGGAATTGCGAACACGCGAGATTAAACGAGATATCGTTTCAAATAGCTATCTCTCGAATATGACCGTTTCGGTACGATGTAATAATAATATACATATACATATAAATATATATATATATATATATATATATATATATATCACGATATCATTTTTTCCCTTGAGGGTGGCAGATCTTAGCGCAATAATCACGTTTAAAACGCATTCGTTTCAATTTCTTCGTCATTCAAGCAGCCAAAGAGACTTTCCTTTCTTTATTCAGCCGGGCGAGAGATGAAATGGAAATGCAATAAAAAGTTGTAATCGAGAGAGAGAGGAAGGAAGAGAATCGTATAGTCAGTTACTTGAAGGGGAGCAAAAGAGCAAAGCTGAGAGATTATTAGACTTTGAGTTTTATCTTTTATTTTATTTTCCTTTTTTTCCTTATCTTTTCTTTTCTTTTTTCTATACTATTATTTCTTTCTCAAGCGAAAACGCATTCGACACGGAATAAAGTAATGGACGGGGCTGTTATTATTCGAGCATGAACGTCCTCGAGGCAGCAACAACTTTTCTCCCTTTTATATACATATAGTGAGTTTTAAGAAAAATCTACATTGGATAATTTCATTTTTTTTTTGTTGAAAGTTTCGTATCATTTATAAATGGACAGTATCGATACAATTTCCTTTTAAAGATCTATATTTTATATATATATATTTATGTGATATATTTTATTTATTTAGATATAATATAAGTGTATTTTTCAGATTTATACGTATTCTTTTTATTTTATATATATATATAATTATGAAATATCTTTGACGGGAGACAAAAATATAACACTTGATAAAATTCATCGAGGAATCAACGATGAAAATAACGAAATTCATGATAGAAATTGAAAAATGGAAAATCGAACGAAGTCATTTTGCTCTCGTGAACGATTCAACTGATAGAAAAGGATGTAGGGTGTAGGGATGAACTTTTGTACAATTCGATTTGCTAAGGGTCGAGAGGTCGATTCCTCACATCGTGAGTCAGAAATTGAAATATCTGTCGATATTGGGAAATAAAATGAACCGCATATTTCCTTCCTGTGACTCGTAGGTGATGGTTATTTTAGTTGGTGGATTTCTCTCATAGTTATCTCTCTATATCTTTCTCTCTCTCTCTCTTTCTCTTTCTTTCTTGTTCTTCTTTCGTAAAGAAAAAAAAAAGAAATGTCGTAAGGCAAAGTTACGCGAGCGAACTTAGTCGTTTTACTGCGTTGTAATTTATTCGAGGGTACTCTGCAATTAGTGGCCTGCCTGAAGGATAATATCCCGCTATCGTCGCGTTCTCCGGATTCCATTTATGGCAATGAGACGTTCATTATTCTTATGAAAAATACTAGAACTTTCGTTCGATTTTATTGAATCTAAGAAAAAAAGGATTTCGAGAGAATTTCAGAAATTCTTTTTTCCTCTGTGGAAAATATAAAACAATTTTTTTTGTATTTTTTTTTTTTTTTTTTACTTGCTTTTATCCATTCGAAACTTTACTCGGATATATCTATCTAATAATCGAATCATAAAATAAAAATTGATTCATGAAAAATTTCATTTCTTTTTATATGATAAATTGTAATGTGCCATGTTACGATTAAAATAGCGATAAAGTGAAAAAATTCCAAAACGTTTAATTAGCTTAATGGTTTGAGGCGTAACTTCGAAATTATAAGATTCCAGGTTCGAATCCCAATGGGGATCTACGCACAACCAAACCACTCTTTTTCTTTGTCGTCCTCACTCCTTTACGTGGATTAATTTTTTCATATATGTAATTAATTAAATTGATTTGTTAATTAATTAAAGATAAAAATTAATTGTTTATAAACATGTTTGTTGTTAAACAGAGAGGGAGAAAAAGAAAATTAAAATAATTATTTTTTCGATTAATATGGTCTTTTTTTCATATTTCTACGTCTCTTATTTTCGGAGATATTGTTTTGTATAATTAAATAAAAAAAAAAACTAATTATTTATAACAAATTTGTTTAATAATTAATTAAAAATGAAGCTTAAAGTGTTAGCTTTAAAACGGTATTCGTATAAAATATTTACGATTTTTAGTTTCGGAGATATTTTAAATATTAATAAAAAAAATTGTCCATTGATACGCATAAGTACTCATTCATAATTCATTAAAGAATGTTGACCTATATAAATTCCTGGAATTTACGTTACTCACTCAGCTGATCGACGTAAACAATTTTTGTTCTTTAACTACGGCTCGTACTACAGTCACGTGGTCATTGTAATTATGAATTGGAAAATGTTAACTATCATATCTTTCGAACGGAAAGTCGTAGAGACATGAAACAAAGACCATTTTAAAGCTAAAAACATTATCTATTTGTTTAAGTTCTCGAATATTATGATTATAATAGAACGGAATTTCATTAGAATTTTCGAGATATTTTTGAGGAATATAGAAATACGTGTATGTTTACAAAATTGTCTATAACAAGTTCGAGGTGATTTCGAGTCGGTCAGTCGTTAATCAACAGCGATACGGATTAGTCATGTCATTCGCCACGTTTTTGTATATATGTATGTAAGTACGTCAATAGAAAGATATGTATATTCCTAAAAATTTCTGACTCACATTGCGTTAATAGATAATTTAGCTCTTATAGATTTACAAAACCGTCTAGGGCAAACGTAGAAACATTACTTACGCGTTCTCGCTTACCCATCAGCAATGAATGAGTCGTGGGGATATCTTTAGGAGAGGGTGAATCAAGTCCAACGGAACGATTTGCGAGAGTCGGAGAGTATTTCATTCGATGAACTATGTGTGAGGATACTTTCAGTAGTTTGGAATCGAAAACGACTCGATTTATCAACTCCTCGCTTTCACTCTCTCTCTCTCTCTCTCTCTCTCTCTCTCTCTCTCTATCTGTATCTCTATCTATCTCTATCTTTCTCCTTTGAGTTTCTCTCTTTGTCGTTTTGCTACATTTGAAGTGAGAAAATGAGAGAGAGAGAGAGAGAGAGAGAGAGGAAAATAGCAACAGGTGTCCGCGGGGACATTCGCAGAAACGACGAGGGTGCGAGCTGGAACGGAGTATGGGTGGGAGAAGGGCGGAGGGCAAAAGGGTGTTTCCGGAATACGTCGAGAGAAAGAGAGAGACCGACAATTCCTCTTTATTTATGGCCTTTTTATTCGACTTGTTGAGCTTTCTCTCTTTCTCTTTTTCCCCTTTCCACCTTTTTACTTTTTCTCTTTTTTTTGTTCGCACGAGCTGTGCATTTTCCGCTCGAGAGAAAGATCGGAAAAGAGAGAAAAGTTTTTTTAGACTCGAAGAGGGTGTCGAAAATCTCTCTCTCTTTCTCTCTATTTCTTTTTGTTTTATCTTACTACTCGATGATATCTGTCTAATCAGTAAAATTAATGACATTCAGAAACATATTATATATCAATATATGCATTATGATGAATATAATAAAGAAAAAAAAGAAAGAAAAAAAAAGGAAAGAAAAGAAGAGAAGATTAAACAAAAATATATTTTCGTCATTCATTCGTCGATCATTTCGCAGGATTTCTTCGATCAAGATCGACACGCTATCGTTGTGAAAATAAGGGTAGAAGGGTGGGGAGGGAAGGATGGGGGAGGGGATAGTCGAGAAACGAGTACGCGAATTCTCACGATAATCGTTCGAACGAATGGAAATCGTGTTCTCGCGTGTTATAGCAAAACGATTATGCCTACCTACTACCTACCTCTGTACCTACCCACACACTGAGAAAGCCGTCTCTGAAAGCCGTGCGGTACGTTTGAAAAGGTGGACGTGAAAATTGCTACATCTCGAAAGAAGCGAAAGCGAGATGTTGTTGTTGTATTGCAAAGAATAAGAATAAGAGGAAGATAAACAGAAAGAGAGAGAGAGAGAGAGAGAGGTGGAGCTAGAGAGGATGCTTTAACTCTCGATAGATCGTGATACCGATACGAATGCAATCACTATCGACAAAAGCTACGTCCCTTTCTCTCTCTCTCTCTCTCTCTCTCTCTCTTTCTTTCTCTTTTTTCTTTCTATTTCTTACCTTAGATTTTTCAAATGGAGAAGATAATGTTTTTATATTCTATCTTTTTCTTATATTCTTCGGTATTAGATGTTCGAACTTTTAGTCATCCCTTTTTCGATCTCTCTCTCTCTCTCTTTCTCTCTTTTTTTTTCAATCTTCAGGTATGTTAAAAGAGAAAAAGAAAGAGAGGGAGAAAGAGATGGGAAGACTAGAAAGATAGGATTTAGGCGTAATCCGTCAAAGAGTTCTTTCAACGAGCACCCAAGAACGTTATATCTAAGATCTCCATTAAAGTTCAGTTAACGCCCTCTTGGCTTGCTTTCGTTCTTCTTTCTCACCTTTTCCTTTCTTTCTTTCCTTCTTTCTTTCTATCTATCTCTGACCTGGCCGCTTTTTTCTCTTTCTCTCTCTCTTTTTCTCTCTCGTTTCAAAGAGATCTTCCGTCAGGCAGATGCGACGTTTCCTAAGGTGAAAATTCAGTAGTCTCGATTCGTTACCCTCGATTTTCCTTCTCTCTCTCTCTCTCTCTCTCTCTCTCTCTCTATCTATCTATCTCTGATATATTTCGTATTTTTCGAAGATAATTTGAAAACTAATGAGAAAGTTGCTTCTTCTTTTTTGTGTTTCCCTTTCTCTTTTCTTCTTTTCTTTTTATTTCTGTAGCATGACATGCGAATTAGAGAAACAAAGCTGATCGATTTTTTCGTTTCGTTTGGTTTCGTTAAAAAAAAAGAAAAAAGAAAGAGAGAGAGGGAAACTAGAGAATAGGTCGTAAGAGATTCGAAGATTTTCCTGGTGGTTTTCACGCATCGACGAGAATCGGATTCCTCTTTCAGGAGGGCGTCAGTGTATCCCAGAAAAAAAGGGCAGAAGGACACTCGTGTCCCGAGGGGCTTATTGTCGAGACGCGTTCATCGATGCCTTCCTTCTTATCTTCCTCTTAAAGCGACGAGATCTTCTTCCTTCGAGAGAGTTGATCTTCGAATTTGTCGAATCCAAGTGGAAAAAAAATCAGATGCTGTTCAGGATGCTTTTTGAATTTTTTTCTTTTTCTTTTTTCTTTAACTCGACGTAGACAATTCCAATTTTTATATTAGAATATAAAACACAAAATATAAAAAGTAATTCGATGAAACGTTCTCTACGACATTCTATTGGTTTTGTAAACATTTTTTAAACGACGAGAGTAACTTCGTAACATTTTTATTTGGATTCGAGTGGGGAAACTTTTTTCTTTCTTTTTTTTTCTTTTGAAATTATAAAGATCGATGCTACGTCATGATTGAAAGATTCTATGGAGAGAAAAAAATCTTGAAAAAATTTCATCGATTATAATCTTGGAATAATATTCCTAATTGAAAATAAGATGCGTTCTATATACATATATATATATAATATCATATTTGTGTATATACAAAATATACATATACTATTAGAAAATAAATAGAAAATAAATAGAAATGATTTTAATTTATCATAAAGTGAATGAATCAGTAAAATGTTAATTTTCTGCAAACGAGAGGATATATTAATCTTGATCAAAATATCGAGTAACTTGCTCGTATCGAATTCCCTGAATGAGATGGTACCGATAGGTTCTACCAATCCGGGAGCCATTGTAATTAAAACCTTTTGAATAAGGCAAAGGCAATCTCCTGGACTCGTACGAGAACGTAGCTAGCTCGAAACATCGTGCCGTTTAATTTCACGTTCATTACACGCGTACGAGTGCGTACGCGTTCGCATTCTCTTGACGGTTGGGGTTGAATATTTCTCTCTCTCTCTCTCTCTCTCTCTCTCTCTCTCTCTCTCTATTTCTATCTCTCTCTTTTTCTCTCATACATACATACACATATATATATACGCATCCCTTGCTTCTTAGACATAAGCCCCCTCGAAAGTTCCGACGATGTCTGCTCTTCTCCTGTACTTCTCTCTCTCTCTCTCTCTCTCTCTCTCTCTCTCTCTCTCTCTCTCTCTTTCTCTCCTTGGCTCTCGAAAACGTATCGAGTTACCCTCGACATAATTCCGTTAATTATGATTTCGTAGAATATGATTTTCTCCTCGTGGTACCTACCTAGACGATTTTCATTATACATTATATTCTTTATTATTATTATTATTATTATTATTATTATTATTATTATTATTATCATTTCGAATATATAGATGTCTATATCTATTTATTTTATTGATCCACTTAGTAAACACTTAATTGTGTAGTGAACCATGTGAGAAGAATCAGAAATTTTAATCGGACGATCCCTTTTAGAATGTGAATTATTAAAAATATTTCACGTAGTACGTATATAAATATATTTTCAAAGTGATCGAAAGGATATGGGGGCATCATTTGGAAAATGGTTAAACAGCTGATTTTCATTTTTCAAGATACAATTACATGGAAATATTAAGGAATTTGCGTGACGGTAGCAATTTAAAGTTCATAAATGCAAAATCGTAAGACGATTGCGTTCATAAATGAGTCCGTCGTAGTGTCTTGGTGGCTTTTCTTCCATCTTTGGATGGCAAAGAGAAAGAGGAGAGAGACAGAGAGGAGTTAACAGTAGCTCGTGCGAAAGCAATTTACATTGATATTTATGCCGTGTCATAACCGAGATCCAAGCGAGGGGTATGAAACGGATTCGTACTGCTAATCCCCCCATCGTTCCGGGGGGTTGTTTTAATTGAAATCTTACTGGGTGCTTCCTCGTATTCGCGAAGGGCAAGATCTCCGATCATGCACTCCTCAGTGAAAACTGAGATCTGTTCGCGAAGGGTTCCTTCGAACGTTTGTTCCTTCGTTATCACTTGGATTAGAACCATTTTATATGAATATGGATGTATATATTTATATATATATTACGTTTCGTGCAATATTGTTGTTAGTAATTGATGATCGATTAGATCGAATTAATCGTTCATTAGTAAACAAAGATATGATTAAATTAATAATTATGTGGTATCAATCATTGTTTTTGTTTTTTTTTATTTCTTTTTATTTCGCTTTTTTTTTTTTATTGTTTTTCAATAATATCATCCCTTCTCACATTTTCCTCAAGTATTCAACTTAATTTCAAGTTAATTATAACAGGGGTCATCATTGTGGGAGACTTAAGTGATCCCTTAATCTCAGTTTAGCAATTTACAAGGAAGAGAAAAAAGGAAAAAAAAAAGGAAGAAAAAAAGAAAAAAAGCCTTGTCGTTTGTGCCATTAAGCTTCGCCAACAGTCGGACCCATGAGTTATTCAAGGAGATAGCATGGAATTTGTCGGTAAATTTCGCGCGCAGTTTTTCGAAACGACGAAAGTTCCGCAATTCTGTGAGATCATCGGGCGAGCCGAAATGTCAACCGCGAGACCACTAAAGCGAGAGAAACTTTTAATTCGTTCATTTCGGTGGCCTCAAAGGGTCGTCGAATGAGACTTATTAAAATTTATACGAGCTGCTCCTCGGCTACGTTAGTTCTTTCTCTCTCTCTTCTCTCTCTCTCTCTCTCTCATTCCTTTTCCTTCCTTTTTCCTTTTTATTATTATTTAATTAATTTTCAATGTTTTCTGAACTTGTTATTCGTATATTCTCCTATCTCTTATATCTATCTAAGGTATTAATAAATTTCTTATAGAAAATATAAATAGGTATGTTTTTTCAACATAGTTAGCATTCATATATATATATACATATATATATATATATATACATATATATGAAATGTAGTCTCTCATATATACATATCTTCTTTCCATTCGTAACGCCTTTTGCGATTTGTAAGCACACCTTGCGTACAAAGATCAAGATACCACTTAGTTAGTACTTTGCACGAGACTGTTGGCCTCGTTGAGAGAAAAAGAGATAGAGGAGAGACATTGAAAAGAAAACAAAAAAAAAACGAAAAAAAAAAAATATATATATATGTATATATTTACAGGGAGATCGTTCTTGATAAAGTACGAAAGCATTTTTGGTCCCGGAGAAATTACATTTTCGTACTTTAATCCTCGAGACAATACCATGGCGTAGTCCGTGGCTTGTGGCCCAGGGCAAAGGGTTGTACGTTCTCATCGACTTTCTCTCTCTTTCTTTCTACTTTGTGGTCTCTTCTTGTCGTCTCGTCGTCTCTCCTCGTTTAACTCATAGTCACTGTCTCCATTTCTCTCTCTCTCTCTCTCTCTCTTCTTTTCCAGAGTGCTAATATTTTCCGAAGGGTTGAAATCTAATTTTTTTTCAGAACCCCTGCCTAAACTCTCTTATTTTTTATCTCTCTTTCTCTCTCTCTCTCTCTCTCTCTCTCTTTACCTTTAGATTCTCCTTCTTATTATTCGTTCACCGTGTCGTTCCCAATGGACACAATAAAAATGCCATCTGAAATATGCATCCCTTAATAAAACTGTCCAATTAGAGGAGAGAATGGAATTAAGTATTTAGGGGGTGTCGGAAGACTTTTCCTTGGTGGTTCTCAGGTGCTCCCAGAAAACCCTTTCGCGAAAAGATTAGGTTCTTAGGTTCTTCCCCTTTGACCGGGCAACCTTAGCAAAAGAAGGATAGATAGAAAAGAGAAGAGGATGAGGAGGAGGAGAAGGTAGCCGCTGTAGCTGTATTTCGTCCGAGAAGAGACGGGACTTGAATTATTTATGGAAGCGAGATTTTCTTCTCCCATCCAGGCTTTTTCTACGGTCACACCGATTTATCGCCACCTTGAGTTTTTCTTTTCTTACCCCAAAGCGTATCCATGTCCAGAATTTGTCTATTCGATTTTTATACATCGTCTTTAGGTACTTTTTCATCGATAGGTTACATATATATATATAGTAATTATTTATAATAGAAAATTTTAATTGATTCGTTCGTCTTTGTTTAATTGACGCAATCAATAATACTTTGTTAATAATATTTTATATAATCTTTCTCTCTCTCTCTCTCTCTCTCTCTCTCTCTCCATGTTTCTCTTTAGGTATTTCAGGATGGCAAATGATTTTGTTTTCGTCGCGGTAGCGAGAATCGAAGAAGAGACAAAAAGCGAATACAATCGGCTCGGCGTTAAAAGGGGTTGGTAGCACGTGGCAGGGACAGGTTGATCGTTTATAAAATGAAATCCCTCGAATATTTCAGTCGTACAAATCCTCCCTGCTCGAGTTCGATGCCAATGAATAGTAGTTGTAGTAGTAATCGTAGTAGTAATAGTAGTAGTAATAGGAGGAGGAGAAGGAAGAAGAGGAAGAGGAGGAAGTAACGTAGAGAGAAAAAGAGAAAGAGGGAGAGAGAGAGAGAGAGAGAAATAGCGGTCAAGGCGGCAATCGTAAAAATTCCACGAGGTTGCGATGGTGCATTGGAAATCTGTGTAATTAACCGTAGGAATTTCTGTTCCAATGGGGGATGAGTCGATTAAAAACGCGAGCAACGCTTACAATGAAAATCGGAGGTTGAAGACTTTTTCTCTCTCTCCCCTCTCTCTCTCTCTCTCTGTCTCTCTCCCTTTTTCACTCACTTTCTCTCTATCTCCGTTTCTTTCTCTTCTCCTCCCTCGTTTTTATATAGGTATATTTTTTTTCCTCTCGTCGCTGCTTTCCCATCGTACGTTGGCACGCCGTACATTTTTTCGATGCTCGATTAAAAATACTTCCAGTCAATTATACGAGATATAACACTCGGCTCTTTTGCTTTCTTTTTTTTTTTTTGTTTTTTTTTCTTGTTTTTTTTGTTTTGTTTGCTTATTATTAATTTCAACTTACGCATTTACCTATATACATACTTTTAAAAAATCGTTTCGACTTTTTTTAATCGTTTATTTTTCATCAAGTATGTATGAAATATGTTCTCTCTCTTTCTTTCTCTCTCTCTCTCTCTCTCTCTCTTTCTTATATTATTGCAAATTATATATGTATATGTATATATATATATATATATGTAAATGAAATAAATATAAGATTCACAAATGATGTTTCGTTATCTTTAAAATACTAGTATTCGAAAGAGAGAAAGAGAGAGAGAGAGAGAGAAAGATGGGAATAGTAATACCTTTCAAAGCATAATTGGTACATCTCTATTCTTTACAAACGAATCTAATCGACTTAACAAATCCTACAGCAAGTAAAATTTATGAGCAATCTTTCTGAATTATGTACAGTTTTACTCGTTGAACTTATCTATCTTCACGCGTACATGACTTTCGTATCGGACTTTTTTCAAATATGTATTTAAACGTTTCTCAAGAATTTTATCTCTACAATTTTAATATGTATTAATTTTCAATGCGTTTGAATTTTTATGGAAATAATTCGTAAGGAAATATTTTATATTATCTCATGAATTAATTAAATTCATTTTCCGTACATAGGTACTATGATTATTTGCATGTTTCTCGATCGTATACGTGATCGATTAAATCTAACGAGTTTTCTGTTGCATTCGCAAATCGATTCGAATTAGATAGGGGATAGTTTGAAGGAGAATTTCTTCGAAAGGAAGATAGAGAAAAAAGAAAGAAAGAGAGAGAGAGAGAGAGAGAGAGAGAGAGAGAGAGAGAGAGAGAAGGAATCTAACGTCGTTCGAAGTAAATTTATACGACTAATACAGAGCTGTGTCAGGACTCTTAATATCCTACGGGCGTACTACGATGAAAGGAGGCGAGTTTGAAAAAGTGCAATATCACGGAATACATAAATGCGAGATGAGGCGATTTGAATGAAAAGCAAATAAATTTCGTCGGTGACTACGTTCGAGACCACCACCGCGACCGCCGCCATCGTGTATATCCAATTTCGTTTTCACGCCGGTTTCATTTATTTCAGCCTCGTAATCGTGCTATCCGACACGGCTATGTATATATATATATATATGTATGTATATATATATATATATGTATAACCCATGATTATAATAATATCGTCATAGTTAAATCGTTTACACAATGTTAAAATATATCCTATAATACTAACCCATGCACTTTCGAAAATTGTAATAATATCTTAAATGATTATATTTTTTTTTGTATTTTTCTGTTACAGGTACGTTCCTTTAAGGTAGTTATTGTTCCTCCTGAATGTTAACACAAGATACTTACAAGGGTATGTTTTATCATCATGAATTCATATATTTATTCATTCGAAACACATAATTTTATCCGATAATTAAATATTTGGCATTTTTCTTTTTTTCTTCTTTCTTTTTTTCCTTTTTCTTTTAATTTCACTCGTAAAACACAAAGAGTTGAAGATATATAAGACATATAAATTAAAAAGAAACAAACTAATCGATCTCGAGTATCATTCATCTAACATAAATGAATGAATATATTCCTATTGATAAGGACACGATTTCATGCTCTATGAGAGATGAGAAGGAAACGATCGAATATCATTCTTCTTCTCTCTCTTTCTCTTATAGTTTAATACTATAGGTGCATCATATTAAGTACAATACGTAGGTGCGTGCGAAAATGCTCTACTCGCGTCCTCCTCCTACCAGCAGATTTCGTATTACGAAGAACCCCTCCTAAGGCGTCAGAAGCGTGCTACTTTCGATGGATGCTCACTCGATACGACGAGATACGAGTATATTCTGGGGATCGAGATAAAAGAAGCGAGTGGGTAGAACGTGACGAGACAATGGATCATCGGTCCACTAGCCATAATACAATCGCATCAGCATCTCACTGTATTGTTTGCCCTGCTTTGATATCGAGCTCGGAGCTCTCTTTCTTTCTCTCTCTCTCTCTCTCTCTCTCTCTCTCTCTCTCTCTCTCTCGATTCTTTCTTTCTCGAGTCTAGTATCTTTTTCTCTCTTCTCTATCTCTCTATCTCTCTTTCTTTCTCTCTCTCTCTCTCTCTCTCTCTTTCTCTTTCTCTCTCTTTCACTCTCTTTTTCTCTTTCTCTATCAATTTTTTTTTCTCTTCAGTCATCATCGATCGTCATCCTTTCGAATTTACTTTTAGAATTCTTTTAATGTTTTAGATATGATTGAAATTAGTATATGTGTGTGAAAGATTGGGAGAGAGAGAGAGAGAGAGAGAGAGAGAGAGAAATGATGATAGAAATAAAAAATGTAAATTAATTAGACAAAATCATAGAAAGGAATATCGTAATTATTTTCTTTTTCGATACTTCGAGGGCTAACATAAAATAAGAATAAGAAGGATAGAGAAAGAAGGGAAAAGAGAGAGTGTGTAAGAGAGAGAGAGAGAGAGAGATAGAGAAGATAGACGGTCTTGAAGATTAAACGATAGAATTCCAATGTGCCTTTCCCTTTACTCTTGGGATCGACAAATTAGTACAATTAGAATCCCTCAAAGAAAATTGATAAATTCCTTTGGAACAATTTCGCGACTCATTTCACACGGGGTTTGCCCTTTTCCCGTTGTTCCTTAGATATTCCTACCGTCTAAGAGAGGAGATAGGACTCTTCGAGCGAAAACTTATAGCGACAAATAGCCGAGAAATTAGTGAGAAATTGAGAGTTCATTTTTTTTCTCCTCTCTCTCTTTTTCATTTTTATCTTCCTTCTCAACCAACTCCAAAATTCATCGTCTTTTTAGATTCGTTCTAATTAAATAATCCTAACGATACATTTCTACGTGAACAATCAACAGGAATGAAAAAAAATTGTTTTGAATGTTATTATCTCGCGTTTGATGAAAAAGTAAAAAAAAATAAAGCAAAAAAAAAAGAGAGGAAGAAAAGAAGAAAAAGAGAAAAAAGAAAACAGACAAAAAAGAGAAGACATTTAACCGAGATCAAATAATAGTACATATATTATTATTTTACACGTAGGATAGCTTAATCGAGTGGTTTTTTTTTTGTTCGTCTTCTTCTCGAGCAGAAAGAAGATACGAAGAAAAAAGAGCAAAGTCATGAAAAATCAAGTTGGAGTGAAAAAAGATACGGTATTCTTTCGAAGTAAGACGTGAAAGAGACCAAAGTGATTCGAACTTGTTCTCGAATAATTAATTTATCTTGCTTTGAATAAGAACCAAGTTGAAAAACTAAGTAGACAAGGGAGTGGGGAAGAAGAAGAAGGTGGAAGGTTAGCGAATTATCGTAATACGGTTTCCAAGAGCGTGCGAAGCTGAACGCCGTGAGTTCTTTGCTTGGCGTGCGAATACACCGTAACACAGAGAGAGAAAGAGAGAGAGAGAGAGAGAGAGAGAGAGTGAGAGAGAGAGAGAGAGAAAGAGAGAAGGAGAAAGATATAAAAAGATAGAGATAGAGATAGATAGAGAGAGAGAGAGAAGGAACTTACCTTCTTATCCAAAGCAGATCGTTGCCGGAGAAACAAATTAAGAGGATAGCCCCTATGATCAAAGAATAGTACGTTGCTCTCCTTGCCTTCTTCGTAAATGCGCTCGCTCAACGAAACGCATTTTACTTGCTATGTGTGTGCATGCGTTTCCTCCATAGAGAAACGCATCGTGAGATCTTTGAAAAAAATTCTACATCTTTTCTTTTTTTTTTTTTCTTTCCTCTTTCTTTTTCTTTTTTTTCCTTTTTTTTCTTTTTATAAATCGTTCGAGTCAATTTTTTTACTCCTTTATTTTTTAAAACACTTTATTTATTCATTTTCTTTTTTTTTAAATAATCATCCTACAATTTGTATTAAATATTTTATTAATTCGCAATGTTAAAATTATATACACATATATATATACATATTTTAACAATATAATTATGAAGCATTTGATCAATTACTTAGATTAATCATAAACTTTTTATTAATAACGAATATTGAAAATATACTTTTACATTTTTATCTTTCTTTTTTCTTTTCTTTTTTTTTTTGGGGAGATAAGAAGCAATCGGACCAAAGATTCGAGAAGTTAGAAACGTTGCGGGGATGGAGAAAGTAGGGGGTGGTTTGTAGCAAGGAGACGACTAGCTCGGCACGCGTTCGACCCTCAGAGCCCCTCGAGAAGCCCTTCGGCCACGGTTTCTCCGCAGCCTCTTCAACCCTTCCGCAGCTTTTCTTTGCCCCGTCTCTTTGGCTTCCTCCTTTCCTCCTTCTCTCCTCACAAGCTTTACCTCATACCACTTTTCTCTCTCTCTCTCTCTCTCTCTCTCTCTCTCTCTCTCTATCTCTGTCTTTCTCTCTCTACTTCCGCGAGACTGGCAAACATTAAGAGCTTCTAGATTTATTTATAACTACATTTACGCGCATGCCACGCTCTCCTGCTACCCCCTGTCTTTCGCAACCCCTTTCGAATTATTGCGTTTATGCGAATGGAACGAGTAAGGCCGACGGGAAATTCTACTCTCCAACTTTGTTTCCTATTTTCAGACTTGCTTCCTAAATCTTACTCTCTCTCTCTCTCTCTCTCTCTCTCTACTTTTTCACTCTTTCTCACTATTTATTTATATATTATAATTTTCAAAAAATTTTTATCTTATTTTATATATATATAATTATTTATTTCTTTATTTAAATTTTAATCAAATTAATATAAATTCCATTGAGGTGACATATAATTTTCTATATGTTCCATATGTCGTTTCCTTTCGTTGATATATGTCTCTGAATTAAACAAGATTACTTGTTTGATTACTCAAGGGCGTCGACGTTTTCTCGACAATTATTTTGGCTCTATATCAAGCTCTGCGACTATGCTATGTCGAGATAACTCTCAAGGAATTCAATTTGAATGATTCACGAGGGCTTGTGGAAGGACGAAGAGCTCGAGTTTCTTACTATTTCTATCTATCCTCTATCTCTATCTCTATCTCTTTCTCTCTTTCATTCTCATTGAGATCGAAGTGGAGAAATCGTGCGAAGGAAAGGTCGTAGAAGCGATTAACATTTGAAGGAAAACGAGCCATTGGCAGTCTAAGGTCAGGATCGTCGTTTCCGTTCGATGCTTATGGCATTTGATTTTTTAATCTCTCCGATATATATGTGTGTGTTATGTGTATGTAATAAATTAGATGGAACATTAAAACTATTAGAAAGTGATATTTTCTTGTTAAGTGAAAAAGATGTCATGCTCATTGTCGAAGATCTAATTTAGATCTGATATATGTAATCAATTATGAAAATTAAAAATTGTCGAGCGTTATAGATTTGTTTTCTCAATTGAAAGAAATGAATTAACGAGATAAATTATTTATTTTCCACACTTTGAAAGTCTATGGCTGTGCTAGGTAACTGATTGATCGTTCAATGTGATACGTTCAACCTGACCAATATTTCGATATAAAATTTCTAAAAGCGCTCGTCGAGCGTTAAACGAGTATCAAATGTTATTACATTAAATTAGGCGTTGGCAGATACGACGTAGAGGACAGGAACAACGAGAGTAATATATACATGTATATATATATATATATATATATATATATATATATATGTATGTATGTATGTATGTATGTATGTATGTATCTATGTATATAAGTGTAGGTGTAGGTAGACGAACGGATTTATTTTTACCCGAAGCGTGCGTACAACGCGTGTATCTATACGGAAGCATAGCACCGGGCTTTTACGCATAATATTAGATATACCTATTAAAGTAATAAAACACTATAATTGCGATTCGAAATTAGATATGCCTTAAAAACATAATGGCATAAAGTGCGGTGAGAGCTCATTTGAATATCCCGTATCAAACGGCTATACCTTTATATAAAGATTGCATTAATTTGGATATAGAAAGATGCTTAACGAAATGCATGTAGTATCAAATTAATCCTAGTGATGAATGGTCTAATGAAATTTTGGTAGATCTTTATCGTTGGTCCTTCATTCGACGTTATTATCGTTTCTTTGGATATCGGATTCAAAAAAGAAATATGTAAAAAAAAGAAAAAGAAAAAAAAAGAAATGGAGGAACAAAAGAAACGAGAAAAAATAAAGAAAGAAAGGATGAAAATGAGAAATTGATTAGAAACATTGACGGCAATGAAAGTATTATTTATATAATTATTTGTTCTAAAAGTATACTTGAACATTGACAAATCAAGTTTGTAAGATTAGAGATCACGTACGTTTATATCTAATCGAATGGTTTCTCTTATGGAAACGTTCGAATCGTCGTTTCACAGCAAAGTTTCATAGCAAAGGCATCGAGACCTCCGTTATATAATAGTTGTTCCACAGCGCAGAGCTCGTTCTACGCTCTTCTCGGCAAGAAGACGGTCGAATTGAATTTGCAAACTTGCAGATTGGATTCCAACTTGCCTATTATAGGGTGCGTCTGTTCCGGTTAAAAGCTGGGGGCAAGGGAATTAATGTCGATACTCGAAGGAAGGTCGGAGGATTACTCCAAAGGCTCGTATCTCATTGTCTTAGATGTTCCTCCCTTTGCAAACGCCTTCCACTTTCTACACAACCTCCCTCCCCCTCCCCCACCCACAACCACCACCACTACCATTACTAACACCACCCACCCCCGTCTTTAACCCATCCTCTTTTCCCATCCTGTCTTCCACCTCTTTACAAAAGCCTAGTCCACTCCTATTCTTCAATGATTATGTTGTTTTATTTTTCTTTTTCTCTGTTTTCTTCTCTTTCCTTCTCTTTTTTTTTTTCTTTTTTTTTCTTTTTTCTTCCTTTTTTTTTCCTTTTTTTTTTATTCTGATTCGCGAACTTTGACGAAAAGCAAGGAATTAAAACGATAATTCATATAGTGCAGGATCGAAAATGATGACAATTTTATATACTCGTCGAACAGATTTCTTCAGGAGTTGCGATCTAAGTAACTCCTATTCCTATAGATATCTATTTAAAATTTGTGAATTTACGAAGACGTCTTTAATATTATATTATTACAAATAGCATTAGTATTGTATTACTAAATAAATACAATTGTCTATTTCGTATTAATTTCTACTTATGTATATTATCAGCATGAATATTACAATTATGAAACGTTCGAATGGATTCATTCGAATTGGATTATTTTTGTTTTTGTTTGTTTTTTCTTTTCTTATAAAAATTATAGGTTTTTCTTCGCGATTCTCCACCCTCTTTATCCTCCCTGCCGCCGCTGCCGCCACCGCCACCGCCACCGCCGTCGTCCCGTAATAGGTGTGAAAAATTAGAATATATTTCTAGATCATATCGTATCTAGGGGTCTTCGGATTTAACAGCCATTGCAACGGTACGTTACTAGCATATAATGTTACGCAGCGTAAGCTCGACTCATTAATTTTCTACGGGCCTGCATTTCTCGATCCTTAATGCGTCAATTAAACGCGCCGCACGTAGTATCGATCCGAGTTACGCGCACACCGAGCTACGCGATCTAATCGCGGAAGTTGTTACTTGACGATGCTAAACTAGAAATGCATTCCGAATAATTATATTCCATATATATGTACATATGCGTATAATATATATATATATGTATGAACGTATGTATGTATGTATATATATGTTTTCGAGAGAGATGAGAAGAGGACGTCAAAGAAGAAGAAGAAAAAAAAGTTAATTTAAAATTAAACAACATAATTTTATTATTAATTGTTAATATTAAATAGTATCCATGTTTAATTTGTATGCTAGTTTAACAACTAGTACATACATAGATATATATTCTTACCTATTCATTGTAATACATAGATACATCATACATTTTCCATTTTATATGTATTTACCATTTTAAATATGTATTTGAAATATTTAATCAATCATTCACATATAATATGGATATTTGTGAATATACGCCGAAGGACACACGACATGACCTTCATGATTACTTTATTCCATTTTGTTTACCGACGATATTCTCTCTCTCTCTCTCTCTCTCTTTTTCTTACTGGACACAACTTTTTGCTCTTTTTTTTTTCCTCTTATTCCGCACGTCTTTCGGGTTTTTCTTTTCAATGTCACTCCCTTCAAAGTCATAGTCTGCTATATGTCTCTCTATCTTTCTCTTACTTGACTTTCTCCTTCACTTTCTCTCTCTCTCTCTCTCTCTCTCTCTCTCTCTCTCTCTTTCTATCCTTACACTCGTAAGCAACTACCGTCGTTTCTCCCGTTTCTCTGGTACACGGGAGACACACGGGAACTTTGTAATGCATTTTATTTATTCACAAAGGCAAATACTCATTTACCGTGGAGACACGGGTAAATGTCCGTGAGTCTTCTACTTCTATCTCTCTCTCTCTCTCTCTCTCTCTCTCTTTCTCTTTCTCTTTCGAGTTTGGTTAGATAGAAAAGGAAAGGTATATCCTCTTACCCAAGAAGAAAGAAAGAGATAGAAAGCTACCTACTTCGTTTCAAGTCATCGACTCGCCCGAACACAAACTGCTCGTCTTCTTCCTGCCTTCTAAACTCTAAAGCGTAATGCCACAATCCCTTTGATGGAGTTTCTGTAAATGGAGCGTGGCTGCGTACCAACGTAGGGATGTTGAACGGAAAGAGAAAGAGAGAGAGAGAGAGAGAGAGAGAGAAAGATAAAGAGACTAAGAGGGTGGCCAGCCACATGGACCGCCCTTTGAAACGTTTCAGATGTGCGCGGGCATTTTTAATTTCCTAGGATTATGAGTCGCTCGTGATGTAGGAGACAGAGAAGAAGAGAGAGAGATAGAAAGAAAGGAAGGAAAGACGATGACCATGGTTCTTTTTTAGATACGTGAGATTTACCCCTACCATTTTTTTACAAAGTCTATTTGCCACTTGAGTCCTCTATCTTTAATAATCTCTAAATTTTCACTTTTTCAATTCATTCTTTCATCTCTTCTATACGGATATATATCTTTTTTTGTATATATATATATATATATATATATATATATATATATATATATATATATATATACTTTTTATAGTTCTAATTCTATTGCGAATTTTATTTGAAATATTCTTAACACGTTTTATGATCATGATTATTAGTGAAATATTACATGTAAATGTATGCATGCATGCATGCATGTATGTATATATGTATGTATGTATGTATGTACGTATGTATTTACGGTTGCAGTATGTGTTAACTTCACGTAATGAAAAGAGTACAGTTTCGTAGGCTAGTTTCGGTGGAAAGTTAATCTCATTTATATTTATTTCACGTAGAGAGGCGAGGGACTCGTAACAAGATTGTAACGTGAGAGTAGGTCGATTTTAATCAGTTTCAGAACTTTTCTTTCACGGTATAATTTTGATACGCAGAAAAAGAAATAATTTTATTTCACCTTTCGTTAGCCGTATGTATGTACGTATATACATATATAAGACGAAGATAAAGTTACGTGTATACAAATTAGTAGTGACTGATAAGAAGACGATATGTATGTATGTATGTATGTATCCATTTCATGGTCATCAGATGATTCATTCATTTCAAATAAGGCAAGCGTTTAAATGTAAATGATAATTTATGAGGATTCACGTGTCTTATTTACGACAAAAAAAAATCAATTCCTATGTTTCCCTTTGCTCCCATTATCTTTCTTTATTTTTTTCAATTATATTTTCTATTCTAACATAGTATATATATATATATCGTTTGATGACAGTATATTTTGAGAACCACTGCTTAGCATCTCCCAGCGGTAGCCTTTCATCAACTCTTCATTAGGTCGCGGTAAATGTATTATGACTTCTGATTGAGTGCCGCCGCATGGTAGTAGGCGCAGAGAGAAAGAGATAGATAGATAGATAGAGAGAACGAAAACATCATAGTCATAAGTAGATATATACTGTATGATATACTATACTTGATTATCATCGGCAAGAATCTTAAGAAGTATATTACTTAAAAAAAATCTTATTGTTTCGAATTAATGAAGAATAGAATAACAAAGGAAGAAAAGAAAAAGAAAAAAAAATCGAAGAAAGAATTTACCGTATGAATACCGTACTTCATTATCAAACGTGAAGTGTCTTAAGTCGTATTACTTGAAAAATGTTACTGTTTCAAATTAAAATTAGATATATATATATATATATATATATATGTACTAAATAGACTGTACAGTATTATTACATATAGTATCACGTAATATGATCAGAGACACCAAGAGAAATTAATCATGGTTATTAATCATTAGATTTAGTCATTAGTAGGGAACAGCCCCATATCGTGGAGCGTATCAAAGGAAAAGAAAAGAGTCGTCCGATAGAAGAGCATGAAAGAGACCTCTCTCTCTCTCTCTCTCTCTCTCTGTCTGTCTCTATCTCTATCTATCTTTCTCTCTCTTTGTCTCTATGTCTCTCTGTCTCTTCAGCATACATATATCGTGGCAGAGCCTCTCCGATGACTTTTCGGGTCGGACGAAAATTCCGGTAACAATGTGACACCGGTTCGCAACGGCGCGCGATATTAACGACGCGGCCGTATTCGCTTTGTGAAGCGAACTATAACTGAATTTGGCCCTGTCATTTTATGCATCAGACTCGCCATGCCGGTATAACTGAATTCGATGGGTAATGCAATTATACATCTTTGCCCGCGCGCCACACCGCGCAGCAGATATACCTACGTGCGTAAATGTATGCGTATGTGTATATATATATGTATATATATATATATGTAGATATATATATATATATATATATATATATATATATATATGCTGTACTACCATTAAATATTATAGCATAGCAGCAACGACTGTCAATGATACGTAGGTATGTATATATATATATATCTTCGAAATTCATCAATCGTAATTTTTTCTTTTTCATTGAAACATTTATTCGTCGACTTCTTTACCCTTATCTATCTTTTCCTTTCCTTTCTTGTTTTTCCTCTTTTTCTTCTTTTTTTTTCTCTCTCTCTCTCTCTCCCTTTTTTTTGCTACATATATTTTAATCTCACATTTAAAGCGATAATGATTGTACTTCCGATAGAATGTATGCACGTAAATAACATTTATTTCGTTGGAAATCAGAATTTAATAGAATTGTTTGAATGACGAAGACGAATAGATAGATCAGCGACGTAAAGAAACGTGTAGCCATTGTTTAAATCCTGACGGAATGTCAATGATCATATTATCATTAACGTCTGCGAATATTAATTTAACAGGATTTTTAAACTATTATCAAAGGATAATTGATAGGACTGTTTATGACGCGTAGGAAAGGTATTTATTTGAAAAAAAAAAAAAGAAAAAAAAAAATAATGACGAAAAAAAAAAGAAAGGGAAAAGAAAGGAAAGAATGAAAATGAAACTTATGGAGCACCAGTCATCCCTCTATTTTACCACCCCCCTCGAGCGTATTTCACGGTGCTTAAGAATTTGTACTCTCGGCCATGAAGCTGAGTTTCTCTTTTACGTTAATTCGCTTCGGGGTGTAGGAAGGAGGTGGTGGGTTGATGGTGGTGGGGTTTGAAAATTTTTCCTCTTTCTCTGTCTCTCTCTCTCTCTCTCTCTCTCTTTCTCTTGTTCTCTTTCTGTCTCTTTTTCTCCCTTTTAACAACTCTCCCTTCGAAATGTCTCGAGTTAATTTTTTCCTCTGCATTGTAGCCGTTCTGAAGTGTGGTACGAGCGAGAAGAGAGTAAAAAGAAACGAAAGAGAGAGAGAGAGAGAGAGAGAGAGAGAAAGAGGGTGAGGAGTCCGATCCGCTCTCCTCTCTTATTTTTCCTCGAGTTCGCGACTTAATTAATCGCATAACACGGAACCTAATGAAATCAGAACTCCCTCTCTCCCTCCCTCTCTCCCTCCTATCGAGGCTCCTTCCTTTCCTCTCCCATCTACCGTCTCTATTTTCGCCCTCTCTCTCTCTCTCTCTCTCTCTCTCTGGCACGTTGCCCCTACGCTTCTACGTAAAAACGGAAATATTTCCCTGGAATACTTTTCCACCTCCGCTTCGACAGGGCAGGCACACCATCATAAGCAGCAGCAGCAGTAGTAGCAGCAGCAGCAGCAGCAGCAGCAGCAGCAGCAGCAGCAGCAGCAGCAGCAGCAGCAGCAGCAGCAGCAGCAGCAGCAGCAGCAGCAGCAGCAGCAGCAGCAGTATCAGCAGTATCAGCAGTAGCAGCAGTAGGTTCCTCTCTTCTCACCGATTACTCTCCAACAGGAGTCGAGGGCTCCGGAGTGATGGTACGGGAATGGGGGGAGAAAAAAAAAGGGAAAGAAAAAAGAGGACAAGAGCAAAAAAAGAAAATAAAAAAGAGAGAAAAGAAAGGGGAGGAGAAGGAGAGGTAGAAGAAAAAAGAAGAAAAAAGAAAAAGGAGAAGAAATTACTTCGGAAATCGATAATACGTTTTCATGAATTTCTCTATCGCCACGAGTATGCGTGGTGGTGTGAGTGCTGTATAGTATGTAGCTAGTAGTCTATCTCGTAAGTCTCGATTTAGAAAATTTCATCGGCGTCATATTCTCATGGCTTTGTTTTGCTTTGTTTCCTTCTCTCTCTATCTCTCTCTCTCATTTTTTTTACTCGAATCTTTCTTTCTTTTTTCTTCTCTCCTCTCACGTGAAAATCATTGCAATTATACTCTCTTTCACTTACGATAAAATACATTATCTAATTAAAGATTAGAAAAATGACTATAATATAATCGACATGATGACGGATGTACGAGGGATATAATAATGAAAGAAAAAGTGTAAAATTTAAATCGATAATTTATTTCGAGATAAAAAGAAAAAAGAAAGAAAAAAAGAAAAGGATATGAGAAGGAATTGCGATTTGGGAAATTCTATCATTAAGAAAATACAACGCATAAGATCATCGTCTTTTCCTCTTTCGAGTTAAATTCGTTTTGTCGAAATTAATGGGGGGTGGTGGGTGGGGTAGGTAAAAGTTTAAGAGGGGATTCTCTCACTGTGGAATTTATTATTAAAAGGTAGAGGAGGATATCCGGAGAGTGCTTTCGATTCTCTATCTCTCTCTCTCTTTCGCAAAATGAGTTCCTTTGTTTTCGATTGATTCGCATAGGTTCGGGGGTGATATCGTCGAAGTCAAGTTAAAGTCAAGGCAATCTACTTTTCGCGGCTGGCTAGTTGGTGTATGAGAGAGAAGGAACGTTAGTAAGATCAACAGAGAGAGAGAGAGAGAGAGAGAGGGAGAAAGAGAGAAAGTCTATCGTTCGTGGAGTAGAGAAGAGCGTGCGCCGGATTAATTAAAATCTCGAACGTGCTACCGATTAATCAAGGGTACTCGATGCTCTGAACAGCTTCGTAACAGCGATTAATAATAATGTACCGTGTGGTTTGTGTTTCTTAGAGCCGACCGAGATTTGTTCTTCGCTTCGAAATTCGAGACTTTGTTTAAACTTACATATTAACATCGAAGTGACACATAATTTCTATAACCCTTTTGTTTTTCGAACTTCTTCTTTTGCTTAGATTCTTTGGAAAGTAATAATGTTTTTTCTTTTCTGTTTTTTTTTGTTTTCTACTCCTTTTTTGTATAATATATTTTCTTTTTTATATATTATTTGTTTCATCTTAAAAAATAGATGTTGCATTAAATAAAAAGGTCTCTGATCAATTTTGTTATAATTGGATATTAAATAATTGGATTATCGTTTCTGATTATGAAAAATGATAAGATGTGTGATTTAAAAATATTTTATAGTTACTAACGTTTATAATTAGGAATCAGATATTATTATAATGAAGAAATATTAATAATAATAATAATAATAATAATAATAATAACAATAATAATAATATAGACGTATATATATATCTTTTTCTTTCTCTCTTTTTCTCCCTCCTTCTCTCTCTCTCTCTCTCTCATTCTCATTATCTATCTAAAAGAAATAATTAGGATAATATCTGATTTGTAATTGTAATTATTTTCTAGATAGACAGATAGATAAATAGATTTTAAATTACGTAGATGAATAATTACAATAACATATATCCAATTAGTAATTGTAAACACTTCATGTATAAGCATAAATAAAAGAAAAAAAAGAAAAAGAAAAAAAAAATTACTTTACAATTACAAATATCACAGGATACCATATTGTTACATAATAAAAATATGATAATACAGATGTACGTGTAAAATATAGTTTAGAATAATTATTCTCCCGAGTGAGGTGAAGTGGGATAGAGAGGGAAGAGCTATAGTGGGTGGGGGATTGGAGGGGGCGTTTAAGGGAGGGTACGGATGGAAGTAAGATCGAATCGCCTAATCATGAAATTCATTAAGAGTTTGTAGGACAATTTGAAAAGGGCTAGGCAAAGACGACAGTATCGTAGTGTTGCGTAGGAGAAGGAGAGAGAGAGAGAGAAAGAGGTGAACGGTTGACGGATCGTAACGTGGGACGACACGCTTTTCGAGCACCTGACCATTTCACACGGCGCATTTAGCGCTCTTCGGTATTAATTTAACATCTACCGACAGCCGTCCGACGCGTTGCTCCACGGCTCCTCGGTTAAAATAATAAGCGAGCCGCGACAGAGCGCCGGAAGAGTAGTCCATAAACCCCTTTGGGAACTCACCGAATGTTATTACGTTATTTCCACGCTTAATCGACGATTACGAAACTTTTCTCGCTTTTGCGTATGTATGTATGTATGTATGTATGTATGTATGTATGTATGTATGTATGTATGTATGTATATCGTTACCTTCTTCTTCATTCATATCATTTGTATATGAGTATGTATATATTTAATTTCTTTTCTCTTCTCTTCTTTTCTTATCTTTTCTTTTTATTTACTCATTTTCTTTTTTTTTCTTTTTTTTCCCTTTTTATTTCTTTCCATAAAATGTTCTCTTTGATATATTAGCTTTTCTATTTATAATGATATTAAAGTACGCGGAACAATTTGTTTTATTTATCGAGTATAATCATATTTCCTTATTTTTTCTTCTTTTTTTTTATTAATAATTAAATCGATAAGAATGAACGATTAATCAAAATTAAATATATATATATATATATATATATATATAAATATTATATAAATTAATTAATGGTAATGTACGATATAATATTTTTGAAAAGTATATCGACTTCTAGAGGGTGAATAATTAATACGTAAATAAAATATGTACGTGTGTATAGGTGACATTGAATACATACTCATGTAACTTTCTCTTATTCATAAAATGTCGAGCTTTGTTTACGATTTGATACTTTGTATAAAACATATTGGTATCACTCGTGCCAGTTCAGTTGGTGTTTACGATTCAAGGAGGAAACAGAGTCAAGAGATAGCAGATGTAACGTAGCAGTCGTCGTAGAAAGCAGCTTTAGGATGTTCGAAGTTAAGGCGTAAGGAATGATCAATGTTAATATTCGCTAATAATTACTCGTTGTATCGACGATATTTTATTGCCTTTGTAACCATTAATTATAGCTGACCAACGGCACACGTTCTTGCTCGAACGTTGAAGCAACAATTATAACCGAACCGTATATCTATAATAATTAATGATCAGAGACCGCCATTATGATTAAATAATATAACCTCTTGCGCAATTATTATTACTACTGTCGATTATTAAGTAATAATCAGATTATAACTATAATATTGAATATAATATAATATTGGGTATATCATGTGAACGTTCCTTTACCCAAACGATCGTTTATTTAATTAATTAAAAAATAAATATGATGTTTTAATTTTTTTCTTTTTTTTTTTCTTTAAATTCATTCTTCATTTTATTCGTTAAATCGAACGCATTTATAATATTGTCGACTAATATTTGAATTATTATTTTATCAGTTTAGTAAACTCGAACAGCACAATTTACTCACATATACGTGTATGTATGTATTTATTTTCGACATCGTTTAACCATATCGATTCGTTTGGAATAATAAAGAACGATAAGGTTCTTATATATTCCGTATAGGTATATTCGCTGTGTAATAGCTCTACCTTTTCGCACCTGGATAGTTCACATTAAATTCTTTCTCCGATTGGCTGGATTCTCTTTCTCTCTCTCTCTCTCTCGAAAGAACACAAACGATATTATATTTGCGAACACTCCAACGAACATTATTAATTCTCGTTCGGTCTATCGATTTCTTACATTTCGTACGTTTCATCGTATTACTGATATTATCTTTATGATAAGAGAAGTATCATGTGATTCTTTTGATAATCATTTCAAAGAAAAGTCTTCTTTTATATATATATATATATATATATATATATATATATATATATATGTATTATTAATAATTAGTATAAATGATATTGAAAGTATCAATGTTATGAAATAGCGTTCAAGAAATGAAGAACGTATCCTGCGCGCGCGCGTGTGTGTGTGTGCGTGCATAACGATGCATAAATATCTTTATTTTATTTGTTTTTATTTATTTATTTACTTATTTGTTTATTTCTTTTCTTTTGTTTTTTTTTTTGAAAGTCGTAACTCAAATTTTACGTTTAAATTTATAGCCAAGGAACGTGTTTCGCATATATTTTTTCTTCTTTGTTTTTTCACGACGCGTGATCGTAGCGATTAAGAAGACGTAGAGTCGGAAGGGGAAAGAGGTCGACGATCGTCCGAACGCATATAATTAGTGCAACGAGCGTGCCTAGCGAAGACTAATTTCGCCATCGTGTCCATCAGCTTCACCGGTCTTTCAAACTGCCTGTTCCAAACTGCCAACGAAATAATCAACGAGTTATTTGTCAATATGATTCTTCAAATTAATCTATTAGACGTGACAAAAATATAACAAGAATTTTTAATACATATATACATAGGTATATAATGATTTAGATATTAGAAACGTTATATAGTCTTAACCAAAGATACGTAATGCTTTTAGATTATGTTTAATTAATTTTAAGTTTATTAATATTTAGTCGATCGTTGAAAAATTTAAAGGTGATCGATATTAGATTTATTAGACATGACAGGAATTTGAAATACATATAGTTATATATATATATATAGGTATATTATAATGACATAGGATATTTATTGTACGTATTGAAAATGATATACAGTTCTAGCCAAAAATTTCATCTAATTCAAGAATATTTTCAGATGATAATTAATTAATTTCAAATTTGTTAGAATTAATTGACATTGAGGAATTTTGATGGGCGATCGAAATTAGATTTATTAAACGTGAACAAGAACTTGAAATAGACGTTATCATGATATAAAATATTTATTTTAGATATTAAAAAAGATATAAAATCTTAGTTTAAAGATTTCATTCGATAGAAAATGATTTTACATTTTTATGATTAAATTGATTTTATGTTTATTATAATTAAGCTCGGAACTCGATAGTATAATTGAAATTAGAATTTATTTAAACTATAGTTAAGACGATATATGTATATGTATATATATATATATATATATAAAATTTTTGAAGATCTAGAGGACGCGCAGCTGTTCAAAAAGCATTCGTTCTATGTGGAACATAATTTTTCTCAGCATCTTCCATGGTCCCAGATGCTACTGTACGCTGGCAAATGGAACCAGCCAATCGACACCCTCGCAAGCTTAGAAATAATTCAGGAACGATAAGAGCTCGTGGTAGCAGTTACTGTTAACGTTCCTTCTTCTTCTTCTTCTTCTTCTTCTTCTTCTCTTCATCTTTTTAAATATTTCATCGAAGATGAGAGTAAGGAAGAATATACACCGTAAATCTGTCTCGATCGAAAAGATAACACGAAATTGATGAATATCGTTTATTCACTCGCCTTAGAACGTTATTTTTCTCTCTCTTTTTTTGTACCTTGTTTCTTTTTTCTTTTTTTTTTTCTTTTCTTTCTTTAAATATACCTATATTTTAAATAAATTAATTAAATAAGATTACGAACAACCAAAGATTATGGATGAATGAATTTTAATTAAACAAAAAAAAAAAGATCAGAAACGAATATTTAAAAATGTATTTCTAATACTTATCTCTCTCTCTCTCTCTCTCTCTCTCTCTCTCTATAATAGAAATTTAAATCATACGTGAAATTCTAGGATTCAAAGTGTAAAATAAAAAACCTTCCATTTGGCTAGGCCCTATCTTTGTAGGCAGTTTTATATTTAATATTTCCGCAAATTAACTAGTCTTTTCAATTCATCGTCGGAACGCGAAGAAAAATTATTACAAAATTTCTTTCGGTACGGTAGAATAATGATGGGAATTTGTGAAAAATTAAAAATACATTGATTAAGAATTTTATGTTTAATAAAAAAACAATATATATATATATATATATATATATGTATATACGTATATATATTTTTTCTCTTTTTCCTTTCTCTCTTTCTCTCTCTCTCTATATATATGTATAAATATATATGAATATATATATTTATTTACTATACATATGTTTATATGTGATATGTTATAGAAGGTGCGTACGCGTGTGTGCAGTCGTTAGGGCCAGTTGCTTGCTGAGAGTAGCTCGAGGGCAAGAGGGAATGACATTTCGGCGCGTTGCACACGCACGTTTTCGTACGTTCGCACCTGCTATTATTTTTGCCGCGTGCTCTCGAGAGTCCCGCTTTACGACGAGAGCTTAACGCGAAGGAGAAGGAGGAGGATGAGGAGGAGGAAGAGAGGAGGAGGATCGATAAGCCAAACTCCTGACCACTTGGGAATCGCCAGTATGACGATGATCGTTAGATTCAACTTTTACGATGTATTATCGCAAGTACGTTATAATCGATGATGAAATAGGATTTTTTTCTTTTCCTTTTTATTATTATTATTATTACTATTATTATTATTATTATTATTATTATTGTTATTATTATTATTATTATTTGCCCGAGCGTCCTGAACGTTCTCTTTCTTCTTTTCTTTTTTTCGCCTTTTTCTCTTTCTCCCTTCCATTATTTTCTTTTCTTTTCTAATCGTTGATAGTAAAATATCAATACGATAAAATATTAATTCTATTGGTAATTGGATCAATGGGAATAATTATTGTATGAAAATCATAACGTGAACATCGTCAATTAAATTCTATTCGAGCGGTTATCAAAGATATTGCGTTTCTCATTCTATACGATCATGTTAGTTTCCCGTTGCGAACGTTAAATACTTGTTTCTGAATTTTAATCGAGCTTGGAAACGCGTTCAAAACGCGGTAGGAACGTGTGGCCACAACGCGCGATTTGGTCACTTAGTCGAGCCGCGAAACGGATTCAATCGGCCGATTTTCATGCGGACGACAGAACGGAATTACGTGGGAACGTTAATCCGCTATTCTGACGGGACTCCGAGTTCGTGGTAAATATCTATCCATGTATGTATGTATGTAGATATATATATATATAGATATATATGTATTCGGATACATACACACACATACACAAATACATACGGCGTAGTTACGTGTTGCCAAAACAAGAAGCTTTTTCCAATCCCGGTGAAATGATTGTTTGGATTCAATGCGCAGTGGCATCTAACAGGTGCCAGTTTTTTTTGTGACTTCCGAATAAGCTGTCAGTATGTAAAGCCCGATTGAAATTTTCTCTTGACGAAGAAGAAATCGTCGTTCGACCCTCATTCTCTCTTTCTCTCTCTCTCTCTCTCTCTCTCTCTCTCTCTCTCTCTCTCTCTCTCTTTTGGATTTATATCATCGAACGTCGATGTAAAGTATAACGAGCAACAATTTCACACGTAACCAAATATCTTCAAATTTATCATCATTCGTGTATGTACATATCTATTTGATTATAAAAATTATTTGATTTTGATCGAAGAAATTGTTTCTCTTTATTATTCATTACTCGATGAACAAAAACAAACACAAAAAAGAAGAAAGAAAAAAGAAGAGAAACAAAAAGGAAAAGAGGAAAAATAGGAAAATCGGAGGAATGGGCGGGGAGGGGGGCGAGGGGAGGGGAGGACACTGTAGAAAGAAACGTAGTAAGCGAGCTAGGTATTATTGGTCAACGGAGATGTTTAATCACCGCACTTGAGTAAAGTAATTACAATCAGACACCCTTGTACTGTGCCACGCGAGACGCGAAGGTGCTCAAGGGATAAAGAGGGGAGTGTGAAGGGAAAGAGGAGAGGAGGAGGAGGAGGAGGAGGAAGGGAGGGGTGGGAGAGGGATGAACGGAGTGATGAGAAAGAGGTTTTGCGGTGGAGACGAGAATAGAGGAGACAACGTTGACTGGAGTCGGGTGCCAAGAGGGTCCCTCGGAATAACGCGGTCTATGATTAGCCGGAGGTGACCAGACCGAGAGCTCAGTCTAACCAACCACCTACGGCCACTACAAACCGACGACATTCTACTATGTTAGAGAGAGAGAGAGAGAGAGTATGAGACAAA
This sequence comes from Vespa crabro, assembly GCF_910589235.1. Lineage (NCBI taxonomy): Eukaryota > Metazoa > Arthropoda > Insecta > Hymenoptera > Vespidae > Vespa > Vespa crabro. Next base: position 5,229,234 of record NC_060971.1, on the reverse strand, counting down.
GATAGATAGATGGATAGAGAGCTAGACTTGGTCCAAGAGGAGACCCTTTCAATTAATTACCTGCCGTCGCGTTAGTTAACTCGAGATTCATCGTGATCCTCGTCAAGAAGAACCCGGTAGTTACACGAAATTCAGGCAGGCTCGATGTGATTACAACGTGAGTTTACTTGAGCGTAGTTACAGGATATATATATATACGTACGTATTTATGTATGTATGTATGTAGATAGGTAGGATGGTTGGTAGGTATTCTCTCTCTTGGATTTCAATGAAAAGAGAAAATGAAGAATGAAAAGAGAAAAAAAGAGAGAGAGAGAGAGAGAGAGATGTAATTCATTGACATGTATACAATAAACATTCGTCAACATCCTCGTTCACTACGACGAATTATTTACTAAAGATATAGGTACTTGAAAGTTGAATCTATTTAATGTTTATATTTTTTCATTCTTTTCCTTGTTTCATTTAATCTGCATTAATCGTATCATATATGATTGTTATTATTGACTCTCGTTAATTAAATAAAATAAGTATTGTCTAATGCACACGAGATGAATTTGAATCCCTCGATTGAACGGCAATAAAGTCGTCGTCGTGGTATTATTATTAGCGTAAAATGGCACGGCTTAACAGGTAATTTAAATCCCATCGAGAAATAAAGGGTACGAACGCGAGAACATATTTATGTATGTTGTTATGTATGCATGTATGTATGTCGTACGTACGTACGTATGTACGTACGTATGTATGTATGTAACGTAGATATATATACGTAGTACCTACCTACGTGCGATCAGATTACTCGGCGAAGCGAGGTTGTATTTGCATAAGTCAGCTTGTCAGTCAGACTGCGTGGCAACTGCACGACCCCCCCGTGCCCTCTCTTGCCCCTGAATCAACCCCGTGTAAGGCAGAACTTGGCTCAACGTGCTCGGGAAACGCCGTGACCACTCGAATATATATATATATATATATATATATATATATATATATATATATATATATATATGTATATACATATAATTCTTTCTCTTTCTCTCACACATACTTCCTTCAAAGACCGAAATTACTCTTTCTCTTCCTCTCTCTTTCTTTCTTTGTAGCCTTCTCGAGTTTGTAGCAACATCTCTAAGGAAAATTAAACTCGAAGGCAAAGGTGCCAGGCAAGCTCTTCTTCGAAAGCGTCGATCGTATTCATTCACGAAGAAATTGTTCCGAAGGATCTGAGCTCGCGGGGACACCCGGTGTGAGCTCGCCGAGAGAGATTCGTGATCGTGTTTCGTGAATAAGAGAGAGAGAGAGAGAGAGAGAGAGAGAGAGAAACGAAATATATGATTTGTTTTACCGAAGAATTAAGCGCCTGTAAATATGAAGATAAATTTCACGAAATATGGACCCTTTCACCCTCTACCCGCTCCTGTCACAATTTCAATTTTGATTATCTTAAATATTGTTAGATAAATTTACGATTAAGTGTGCCTGTGTTTTAACTTGAAAAAGAAAGAAAGAAAGAAAACAAAGATTAGAGTATACGTAGATATAAAATATAGTATGAAATAAGTATCGGAGAAGGAGAAAGAATATACGAAAAGCGTATGAAACTAGGCTCGATTAATCATACTTTCGCGGGGAATTACCCTTCTCTAAGCGAGTGCCGTTCGTCAGGTCGAAGGGCAGTCCTCCGTTCTATGCTCTACCTTCGTGTTCGATTACATCACTTACACGCGAGCCCTCGGCAGACACGTAAATTACGTAAGTCCGTTCTTACGAATGTACGTGAACTATAAGAGATTACGATATTCTTTGATTGGAGTACTCCATTTCTCTCTCTCTCTCTCTCTTTCTTTCTATCGCTTTATAAAAACAAATCTATGTAAAAAAAAGTTTCATTTGTTAATGTATCGATATATCAAAGTTTTCATTCGATGTACGAATCACTCTTGAATTATAAATATTAAAAAAGAAAATATTTTAATAATAGATCAAATATCTTTCTTAAGATTCGATGATAATTTTTAGAATCATAAGTGAAATTAAACTTTGCGATAGTTTACGATATTAAATATAATTTTTCTTTTTCTTGTGAAAAATAATAATATAATGGTATTTGAAATCGTTAGGCCGATCTTCAGAAAGTAACAGAAGTACAGAGACCACTTCCGTTGATTACGTCAATGTGGTAGTAGATAGAAAGGGAGTTAGAGAAAGGGAGCGACGTTTTACTCCCGACGTTGAGCGAATGAGAAAGAGAGAGAGAGAGAGAGTGAAAGAGAAAGAGAGAAGAAAAGTTAGGGTGTATAGTAGCGAACATGCGAGTGCCAACACGCCACTCGTAAAAGTGCAACTGCTTTTGGCCCAGACCGATATCACGAATTGTAGACGATTCGTCCAATGGGAAGGTTCAGTGACGATGTTATTCGTGTATATAAAGGTGACAAATATACGAGTTGGTTCATTTCTTTTACGAGCATCAATAGTAATACTACACACGAATTGTATGATTACACATACATATGTATTTATATGCATCTAATGTTTCTTTATTATTATCTATCATCATGAAATGAAGTTATTTGAATTTTTCTTTTTTTCCTTTTATTTCTTCCTTTCTTTTACCATGTTATAGAAAAAAAAAAGAATAAAAAAAAAATATATATATATATATATATATGTGTACTTATAAGAGAAATCTTTTGATATTTAATAAATACATATCTAAGCGTGATAGAGAAACGATGACGAATATTTTCTAAAAAGCAAAGTTGAGAGAGATTTCTAAGAGTTTTCTAACATACGGTAAAGAAGAAAAGAAAAAAGAGAAAAGAAAAAAAAAATACGATGGAGACATAGATCATAAAACTAAGGATAAGAGAGTCGGAGTGATAGAGAAAAGAGAGAGGGCGGTATGGAGGAGGGTGAGAGTGGGAGGTAAGGAAAAGGAAAAAAAGTCATGAAAGAAACTAGCCGGTTAATAAACGCCAACGCGAAAGACCACTATTCTATTCCTCCGACGTAGATCTTCTCGAAGATTTCTATGCTGTTTGTACACGAAATGGACAACATATGTAACGGCTGTTCACGACTGACCGATCATGGTGTATATCGAGAAACTTTGAAGACAGACAGACAGACAGAGAGAGAGAGAGAGAGAGAGAGAAAAGAGAATGAGAGATAGATAGATAGAGAGAGAGAGAGAGAGAGAGAGAGAGACAGGTAGAGGAAAAGAGAAAGATAGAAGAGAGAAAAAGGAAGTTTGGATGAAAGAAGAGAGAATATTTGCCGAGCCATCCAACTCGTCGTTCGTTTCACCGTCCGCACGATCGCCACGGCCGACAAGGCTCAATCATGTTCCCTCTCTCCTCTTTTCTGGATCCATTCTCCTCGTCTTTCTTGTCTCTCCCCTTCTCCCTCATCGTTCTCTTCTTCACGACAAGCACGGCAAATACTCTTGGCATCCGAACGCCTCGAGGAAATACCTGGTATCCGAATGGGATCGATGATCCCTTGCACTCGCGAACATACTTCTCCGTGAGATTCGGCATGATTTCGTTCGTTCAAGGTCGAAGAGTTCCTCCTTACTTAAATTCGATACGATTCTCAACTTTCCATAAAATCTTCTCCTTTCTTTTTTCTTTTTTTTTTTTGTTTTATTTTTCTTTTATATCCATCTTATATCAAAATATATCGTTTGGAAAGTGAACATTTTGTGATCTTTATTTTTAAGAAATATTGATTATAAATGAGCCATTAGATAAAATATTGTGTATTGGCATATATATATATATATATATATATATATATATATATATATATATATATATATATATTTACAACCACGTCTATTCCATCGTGCTTTAGTAAAGTATTCTTAGCGATTACTAGCTGTGATCGTTCCTTTTTTCTTGTTTTTTTCTCTCTTTTTATATATATAGTGACGTCTATACCAAGAGGATTTCATTTCCTGGCTTCTCGAGTTAAAGTCTTAGGTGTATCGTCATACTTACTGGTGAGAAGGGTGAGTGGAGAGAAGGAGGAGGGTGATAGGAGTAGTATTAAAGATTGAGTGAGAAATATATATATATATATATATATATATATATATATATATACATAGATAGATAGATAGACAGATAGAAAGAGATAGAAAGAGGGCAGATATGTCCAAGAAAAAGGCTACCTCGAGCTCTATGACACCAATAACAAAAATCATAAACACTCGGACGCTTGATTAAGTCCCTTTTCGCAGAGGATACTTCGAAGGTAGTTTCGAGCGGCCGAGATGAAGATCGTATCACAGCCGAACGACGAGAATCTTCTCAGTTCCATTCCGGCTAATACTCTTGGGAGACATGGCTATGATGTACGTGAACGTGTGTCACTAAGAAAGAGAGAGAGAGAGAGAGAGTACAAGCTATCACGAATTTATGCTACTTCGATTGCTATCTCTAATTACATACGCGATTACAAATTTATTTTATTTAAGTACATTCATCGATAAATATTATTTTGAAAAAAAGTTCATATTTCGAAATAAGATCTATCTTACGGCGAATCACTTTTAATTATTTTTTTCTTTTTCTCTTTTGTTTTTTTCTTTTTTTTTTTTTTACTTTTAATTTATATAAATTAATTGTTAGACAAATAATAATATAATTTTATTTTGATTAATATAACATAAATTTGTATTTGTTAATGATAATAATGATAATATTTAATTTAATTATTATCATTAGATAAATAATAATAGAGTTGTTTTTCGAGTACTTAAATAAGTTTCAAATGGACCCAACTAATATCTTAGAAAGGATATTACTAAGAACGCGTACTCGATCGGCCTACCGAGAAATTCACCCTCTCGTATAATGTCGTTCCACCGAATACGTGCTCGTACGCTCGAGTGTCTACTTGTCTCGAAAAAGATGAAGAACTCGTCGAGAAGAGGCTACAACGCGGAAACAACGGCATGCATTGTCGTATAGTCGAACGCATACATTAACTTACAGGGTGTTTCATAAAGAGTTTAATTAAAGCGCTTTGAACAGTTTGTCAGGATACCATGTAGTAAGTAAAGCTTTTTTTTCTCTCTCTCTTTCTCTCTCGCTTTCTTTTTTCTTCACTATGTATACATATTAGTGAAACATCCGATTGATTTGTCAAAGATTATATTTGTCCTATTGATAGATATTCTTTAGCAGCAAAAAAAGAACAACTGATAGTCTTCGTTTTCTTGCTTCTAAATAAAAAAAAAAAAAAAAAAAAAAAAGAAAACAAGTAAAAAAAGATCGTAAGTTTTATTCGTAAGAGATTGTAGGACGATGGATGGGGGTTTAAGGGAAAAGAAAATAAAATCAAAGATGAAGGAAAAAGAGAGAAAGAAATAATAATAGAAAAAGATTCACCCAGTATATATATATATATATATATATATATATATATATATATGCATCTCTTTCTCTTTCCTTTTTTTTTTCTCTTTTCTTTTTATGGACAGGCGGTTTCCGTCCAAGCTTCTCACGTCGACATGTCGAGCTAGAACTTTGTCGAGCGTGACGACTAGTCGTTGTCGTCTTTGTCCTTCCGATCTTGGCAAAGTACTTGGAAATATTTGCGACACCCCGTACATACATGCTACTCTCTATCTCTTGTACACGCATCGGCACTATAAGTGCACCAACGAAGGTACTACAACCACCATCACCATCACCACCACCATCATCATCGGGCCCCATCTCGCTATTGCAGTCATCATACGCTAATAAACGCATGCGCATAACGAATGCAACGTTACGGTACCGCGTGTCGAGGATAATTAGATCGGTCGAAAGAATGATACGGAATTACGCGCTGCCCGATGGCATGAGGTAGATAAGAAACTACGAACGGCAAAGAATTTTCATGCAAGACGTATTTAAAGTTTGTGTTATATTCTTTGTATGTATACGTATATATATATATATGTATGTATATCTCGTAGAAAAATCGTTAGATTGTTTCCTTTTGTATTTTCTTCTAATAACGTTCGAAATAGTTTCTAAGAGTCCAATGATTATAAATTAAAATATATAATTAAAGAAAGATTTATCGATCGCTCAAATATTATCGTTTAAATTGGAGACATTCGATTAGTCCGATCAATTTATAATATATATAGAATATGACGGTAAGAGAAGATGTATTATGTTTTAAATGCAGATACATACATATGTAAGTAAAAAGTATAAATTTAAGTATATACAATTTGATTTAATATTAAAATTAAATTCTTTCTTGTTAAATTAAATACGATTTGATATAAACCTTAGGAACATTTATTAATGAAATAGAGAGAAAGTGAGTGATAGAGAGAGAGAGAGAGAGAATGAGAGAGTTCCTAGACTACTTTGGTGTACACGTTGCTTTTTATCTCGAAAAAGGGCCTCCCCTTTAAAAGGACCTCGTTATCTTATAACGACCATGAGCATGCCGGTCTTTGCCTTCAGGAATAGCCACGTAGTGACAGTTATAGTCTTCGTTTCGAGTGCCGCACGTCTCGGCTACTCCAAATGGATAGAAGCAGACTAGAAAGAAAGGATCCTTACTAAGTCTCTCTTTCTCTCTCTTTTTTTTTTTCGTTCTTTCTTTCTTTCTTTTATCAACACTCGATCTTTCGGTAAAGCAGACGAAAAGCAGACCCTATGAAATTTTAATACTGGTAGCTTGATGTGTCTTTCTGATACTTAAAAGAAAAAAGTTACACGGTGTTACAGTATTATAGAAATATGTCGTTTTCTTTGAATTAAGTCAAGTGGCGGTAGGGTTGGGAGGACGAGGGATGGGGAGGGGTAGGGGGAAATCTCTTGCTCGAGTGTTTTTTATAATGTAAACATTATATACCGAAAAACCCATGTTTCTTTGTATATCTATATGTGAGTGTATATATATATTTTTTTCTCTTCATTATTATTATTTTTTTTTTTTTTTAAGTATTCTTTACATACTTTTTTTTTTTTTGATAGAAAAATTTCTTAATCGTAGGTATATCTTAGATAAAAACATCTTAACGAGACCATACTTTTAGTACATATGTAAACATATGTTATAACGATCGAGAAAATTCGATATAACTTTTATGAAACGACCTGTATTGTGAATGTAATAACTAAAACTTGCCGTACGAATATTATTATACTTATTTATGAAGAAGAGAGCGTTGGTAAAACGAAAAGTATCGTGGAACTCGATTTCGTTCGATAAAAATCGCGAGTAGTTACTTGCTTACTTATTTATTCGCTTACTTACTTATATATATATATATATATATATATATATATATATATATATATATATATATATGTATATATATATACACACGTATTAAGAGAGAAAGAAAGAGACAGAGATAGAACAAACGTACCACCTTCAATAACGAGCATAAAAGATCTTATCGTCGTGAGATTGCGTTTCGATCGTTCACGTTTGGTGAAAGATCGGAACGGTCACGGCTCGGCGAGGAGACGAACGATATAGATCGAAAGAGATCGGACAAAAATGAAGGTATATATAAACGACGTGTTCATTTTCACGACGATTTTTCCGCTGGAGTGAACGCGGATGTGCGACTTCGCATCGCGCTCGTTTGCATACGGAGCAATAAATAATGAGTGGAACGGAATACAAATAGAAAGACGTTGGTGGGTATAATAATAGTGGTATTAGTATTAGTAATAGTAGTAGAAGTATTACAGTAGTATAGTAGCAGTAGTAGTATTAAGGCTTGGTCGCTGGAGTGGCGCCATGTACGCGCAAGCAAATGCGTGTGTAACGTGAATGCATGCATTTCTTTGGCTCTTTATCTTTGTATAGGTGTATATGCGTGCGTGCGTGTTTTATCTCTCTCTCTTTCTCTCTCTGTATGTATGTAATGTATGTATATGCGTGCGTGTTTGTTTGTTTGTTTGTTTGTATGTGTGTGTGTGTGCGTGTGTAACAGACTACAAAGCGATCTCACAATGCTGGGAGCCAGCAACGATATACACCTCCGAGAGTTTCCGTTCAAATAGAGCTCTGCGTATACCGAGTTCGTTCTCAAGGTGCAGGTGTCAACTCTCCTCTCTCTGCTTCCGGACGAGATTTGTGCCACGACGAACGGACACACCTGCGTTCCTTCTTTCGTTCATATTATCTTGCTCTTTCTCTCTCTCTCTCTATATATATATATATAGAGTATAGTATATAGTATATAGTAGAGTAAGTATATGTAAATTATTGAATGCAATATAGGGTTTATATAAATAATAGATTATAGCATGTACTATCATAGGTTCATTAATAATACGACTTATAAGTTAGAAATTTAGAAATACTTCGGAAATAGTTTCGAAAGCTAATGATACAAAACTGTGAATAGATTATTATTATCGATTATAACGAGGCAAAATCATAAGACTATGAGCTTATTATAAGAAACATAGGGCGGACTTTTCGTCGTAGTCCATCGTCGACGAGAGCACGACAAAGAAAAACGACAATTAGTTGTGTCTTAACGAGCTTCGCTATGTGAAGTACCCACGCGCGTGTAAACTTAAAGAGAAGAAGAAAGATACGTAGAGAGAGAGGGAGAGAGAGAGAGAGAGAGAGAGAGAGAGAGAGAAGTAAAGTGGAAGATAGGAACGTCGCTTGAACGAAAAATGTTATTAATAAAATTGATGCCAAGCCGAGTGTCGGGCAACGTCGTTAGCCAAATAATAATCAATGTCTGAGCCTTACTCTGTAACACTCGACGACGACGACGACGACGACGACGACGTAATTAACGAGCTAGATAGAAAGAGAGAGAGAGAGAGAAAAAGGAAAGAGAAAGAGAGGATAAGACTTAACGCGATAAACGACATTAGATATACAGGTTCTTCCGTTAATGAAAAAACGTGTTTTATTAATTACAAAAAATCAGCTTTGTATAACAAACATTTATTCGTTAAATTAATGAATAGCAAAATATTAGAAACAATACATGATTATTGACATATATGTATACACACACATATATATATATATATATATATAACTTGTGGTGAATGAGTTTAATACAGACTCGATAGTCAAGAAGTAGTATTTCTCGTCGTTCGAGCTTAGGGTCCGAGAGTAGTCAGCAAGGCTTTTATGAACCTGTCGTAATATTCCTGGTGGACAATTGCTGACAGGACTAACGAAAGTACAGCTACAAAGAGACTATAGTGTCAATAGCATCGTCGAGAGTTAAACGTTACTGTAGTCCTTTTACCCTCGGTCAAATGAGAATGTTAGAAAGGAGGGAGAGAGAGAGAGAGAAAGAGAGAGACAGACAGACAGATAGAGGATTCGGCGTGATCACTGATCTAGCTTTTACGATTCATAACTCTATCAATGGGTAAGGAGGGAGTAAGACAAAGAATGTATATGGGCTAGTAGATAGACCCCAGGCATAAAACGTTTATTTATATGTTCTACGAAGTGCTCTGAAACATCTACCCTACAGAATTTATTTATTACATTAGCTATGTTAGTATCAGTGAGTCGGATGTAAAGTGTATATATATATATATATATATATATATATAAGTAGTCACCGTCACCGTGTTATTACATTTTATTTGCATCAACTCGTAGAATGTAAAAAAAGAAAAGAAAGAAAAAGAAATAATAGAGAAAAGAAAAAACAAGTAGATAGGCATTATGTTCCGATTGAAATATGTTTCAATAGAAATACTCGATCGTGTTTCTTTGTAAAGAAAAAAAAAAAAATAAGAAAAAGAAAAAAAAATAGCGCGATACGTTAGACTAAATCGATTTGAGTATGAATTTCATCAAGACGAATTATATTTCATTGTTAGTGTAATTGAATGAAAGAAATATTTACATTGGAACCTTGGCTTATTACATATTCTTATTACATATTCTTTTTCCTTTTTCTATCTTCTTTCTTTTCTCCTCTTCGAAGCTTTTTTCACCTCTCTTTTTTTTGTTTTCTTTTTTTTTTTTTATTATTATTCTCCTCGAGACGATAGATCCAAACGAGGACGTAGGTTTCGATCGTAACGCGGCTAATATGGCGTTGTATCTCCGTTGGTTGTATACATATGCGCGTTGTAGATTACGCATTACGCAATGAAATCTAGTTGTCCGGCCAATGGATCCGCATCCTCTCTTGTCAGATGAGCAGATCCACGTATACCGAACGATGCTTACGAGAGCGTGATTCGATGTAACCGGGCTCTCTCTCTCTCTCTCTCTCTCTCTCTCTCTCTCTCTCTCCTCCGTTTGTCACCGACGGCTCTCTCCTCCGTCGGCCTAACGATGTCCACTTAACGCTAATAATTATTTTCATTGGGGTCCCCGTGTACACGGGACTTCACTCCCCCATCTCTACGGAGCCAACTTCCTGCAGGAACGGATATAAAAATAGAGAGCCGTGTACAACATGTACATTCTAGCATTAACTTTGCGATAACAGTCGTGTTATTTCAATTTGTTCTTCATGCAACAAGCCAACCATTTGGGTATTAGAATCGAAAAGAATTGATTTTATTGAAGGAGATCTCTTGTTTCTTTTTTCTTTTTTCATTTTGTTTTCTCTTTCATTTTATTTTGTTTTCTTTTCTTTGTTCACATCTATATACTCTCGCACCTCTAAATTTATACAATTCATCAACATTTTGTTTAAGTATCACGAATGAGAATGTAACTTTGATTATTGTATTAAGGGATCGTTGACGTCTCAATGTGCGAGAGATGATTTTTAATTTATCTGTCTTTTCTTCTTTCCACTTTTTTCCCTCTCTCTTTTCTTTTTTTTTCTTCTTCCTTTTTTTCTCTTTTTTTTTTTTTGCTTTTTTAATCATCCTTTGGATCGCTCGATTCCATCATTTTACTTCTTCTTTTACTTTTTCTTCTTCTTCCTTCTTCTTCACTTTTTCTTCTTTTTCCCTCTCTCTCTCTCTCTCTCTCTCTCGTTTACGTCAAAAGAGAAATTGTTTTATATTAGCGTCGCTACGTAACACGTCACTCTTGTCGTATCTAATACAAACACGTTTGATACGTAAAAATAAACGATACTTTCGTGGTAACGTTTAGATTACATCGTTCCTGGTGTTTTAGATCCGTGGCAAAACTTCGACATCGATCGAGAATGTTTAGAGAAAAAGGAACTCGAGAGACTCGAAAAAGTGCTTTCCCGCTTTAGATTTATAAACGATGGCGGGAACGAGCTCGTGTGAACTTCCCACCTCGTTCTTTCGAACATTTCTTTCGACGCGGATATGTAGTTCGAGTAAACTTTTAAATAGAGAAACAAAAAAATGTTTTTCGAAGTTTTATCTTCTTTACATACATACATGCATATCTATCTATCTATCTATCTATCTATCTATCTATATATATATATATTTTTTTTTTCTTTCCAAAGTATATTTAAACTCCGTATATTTAAGAATTCACATATGTACATACAATGTACATACTTGCGTTCAAGTAATTTTCTTTGAAATAAAGTAAACGAATGTTTGGACTTTCGTTTGATGGTGTTAGTGTTAATTTTGATAGTCGCTCTGTACCCCTATGAGTAAGAGAGAGAGAGAGAGAGAGAGAGAGAGAGAGCAATAAAACGCCCTTCGTCTCGTCGGCACGTCCAGGGCGTGAGCCAGGGCCATAAAACTTAGAAACAATTGTCTTTTATCGTTTTGTTGCTATTTAATTTTCTCCTGGATTGGACAGCGAGGACCAATCGGGACAGTTATTTAAGACACCTCCGGACAGGGCTACGTCCTAAATAATTTACGAGGATACATCGACCTTTCTATTCTCACTTTGTCCTTTGTTACTTTCATTTACTATGAAAGACCGCTTTTAGATTTGTGGTCAATGTCATTTTTCTAATACAATATTATTTAGTATTACTTATAGATATATTTGATCATTTCTATATACATATAGTTTTTTTTCTTTTTTTTAGATATTTTCATATCATTTAATTATTAATTAACTTTTATTACTTTTCACTCTTTATTTTCACTTTTGTTTGTTGTTTATCTTTCATTAGATTTTAAAATGATTCTTCCTTTTCTCTCTCTCTCTCTCTCTCTCTCTTAAAGTTCTTCAGATAAAAAATTTCAGTGGCACGTCGTTTGGTGTGTAGGTGCTTCTCAAAAATTTTGATTGCCAGCCTCATAAAACTCGCCAAGATTTACGCTGATCATCTCGCTTAGTAGAATCGGAGGCAACAAAAAGATCGAAGGCGGGGTTGCGTCTCTCTGAGAGTTTTTCGATAAAAAAGGCAAGGAAGATGTAATTGGGGTGAGGTGGACGGACTCTCTTGATGAAGAGGACGTTGCAACTTGTTTCTCTCTCTCTCTCTCTATCTCTATCTCAATCTATCTATCTCTCTCTCTCTCTCTCTCTCTCTCTTCATTGTTCTTTTCTTTCTTCACTCATCGTTTTGCACTTTTTCTCAAAGTTCTCTTTCTCTTTCTTTCATTCTGTTCCTCGCAAGAGAAGCAAGTCTCTCTATCATCGTGGCCATGGCAATAAGAGAGGGCTTACGGTTCCCGCCATATATTGTGGCCACATTTTTATTTTGACACTAATAGCCACGTGGTATCGGCTACGAGCATGACTCGAGTCCGTCCGATCGTGCTAATCCCGCCCCGATATTGCTCGAATAAATCCTCGAGAAAGAGAAAAAGAGAGAGAGAGAGAGAGAGGGAGAAAGAAAGAGAGAGAAAGACAGGACCAAAGTAGAAACTAACAGAGAAAGAAAGAAAGATAAATAAATTGGAAAGAGACAGAGAAAAGAAGTGTATTTCTTTCTCTCTGTCTTTCTCATATATTGAAAAAATCGTTTATCAATTCAGATTGTCTACTTTTAACAATATTTTTATGAAATGTAAAAGTAAAAGAAGGAGGGGGGGGGAAAGAAAAGGCAAAAAGAAAAAGAAAATACTTGACAAATAATTATCGGATAAAATGGATAAATTGATCATACACACTCATATTTATCATCATCTATTAATCATTATACACTGAATAAAGTTAGGTAAATTTTATTTATCCGACCAATACTAATTGCCTCTTATATTTTTGTTTTTCAGGTAGGTACCGGATCGGACTTAAGTGAGTTGAGTAAATGGACCCCGACGTTTTGAGAGCAATAATCGACCAAATCTGTGAGATTTTTTTTATCAACATCATAGCGTAGTTTTATTTTATTCTTTTTTCGATGCATTACTTTTACCGCCGTTTTTTTTCTCTCTCCTTTTTTTTCTTTTTTCTTTCTTTATTTTTTTTTTTTTTTTTTCTGATCTATCCTTAAATCCGAGCGAAAGTAGTCGATTCTCGAGTTAAGTATTGTAGATATTGTCGAGCAAAAAGAAAAGAAAAAAAAGAAAAAAAAGAAAAAAAAAAGAAAACAAGGTGAACGAACTTTGTTATGAATTCAGTTTTACAACGTGATTGGATTAATTGAAATAATAAAATTAAAATGATCATATTAATTTTCTTTTTCTTTTTTTTTTCTTACGAGATTTAAAGATAATCTAAATGTTATCTAAACGTTGGGATAATCGAGTAAGCGAGAAAGGAGAAATGGAGGGACGTTTAATGTTTCATAACCGGTGGCAAAGCCTCGGACAATCGGCTGTTATCATTTCGGATGTTATTCCGAGCGACGACGCCCCCTCGATTCGCCGTGGGTGGCACGTTACTGTGAAATGCTACTGCCGTAGATGAGCCTACCAGAAATATGCTCGATCGTAAACCTCTAGCCTCCCCCTCCACCCTTTCTCTCTCTCTCTCTCTCTGTCTTTCTATCCATCTATCTATGTAGTTATATATTTATCTCAATTTATCCCTATACTATCTATATATCTATGTGTGTTTACCCGGTTTCTTCGGTTCATTCCACGTCTTCGTCTTCGTCTTTGAATTCTTCACTCTTGAAAATATACAAAATTGTTGTTACGCGAAATTATTTTACTTGATAATTTAATATATAATTAGAACGTTCCTTTGATTTTCTCTCTTATTAAAGATGAACTAGTTTTTAGAGGTGATAGTTAATAAAATTCATAGTGATTATTTAAAATTTATTTGAAATACAGAGATAGATTAGGTATATATATATATATATGTGTGTGTGTAGATGTATGTATATGTGTATTTATGTATATACGTACATAAATTGAATACTGAGAAGATGTTCGATATAATAATGTTTCTCGAAATAGTACAGAGATTCAGATGAGATCACGTAGGATGAAAATACATTTGTGCTCATAATTCATCTCGAAATTTTATTAAGAAATGTTGCAATTATTCCGAATAGAAATATCAATTATACAATTTTATTCACCCTCGTATTTTTAAATTATATCTTTTAATTTTTTTATTTGAACATTAAAAAGAGATAAAGAGGTAAAGAGAGAGAGAGAGAGAGAGAGAGAGAGAGAAAGAGAAAACTATCATCTATGTTCATAATTTATCGAGACGAATTTCAATCACAATCAGATTAAACTTTGATATCTAGTAGAAAGAAAAGTATAGTGCTCGATCATGTAACATGGAAGAGCAGGTTAAGTCGAGGTCAAGTAGATCGTCTTTTATGGACGAGGCGTGTCACCGTGACTTCTCGAACGATTACCGTCCAATACCTTAACCAGTGATTTATCGATTTCGCGAACGAATAACGCGCGAGCTCGAGGGCTAACGTAGACTTCTAAACGCGTTTAGGATACGTCGTTTAGCGACGGAGACGCCGCTTACTTACTTACTTGTTTCACGAAAATTGATGCCCCTTCTAGCAAGAGCTTTGATTTCAACGCCACGAAATCACCTTTACTTGTTTCCGTAGCGAATTCAACACATCGATTTTTTCAATTTGTGTAAGTGCGTAGGTGTACGTATACGTGTGAGTGTATATGTGTGTTCTCTTTTCATCATGCACGCGATTTACAAGGTATCTAATAAGTATTGGTTGTTAGAGAATAAATCTTCAAGAGCAACCACGATATACGATCAAACGTATGGAAAGTATGAATTTTTGTTTAAATCGTTTTGTTTGTTGGGTTGCTCGAGGATAGATATTAATGAGCTTTGGCATGATAAGGAATTAATATTTTAAAAAGAAAATTTCAATGGAATTGTCGATAATTTTAGAACCGAGTATATATATATATATATATATATATATATATATATATATATATATATTAAAGTAGATTGATATCTTTTCTTTTTGATATTTTATTATTTCATTTAATTTATCTTTTTCTTTTACTTTTTTTTTTTGATTATTTATATTATCACTTGAATCTTCTTGAAAATTAGTAAATTATAATATTTTAATATTCTTGATATTGCATTCTTTATAACATGTATAATTTTATCAAGAGAACATTGTTATAGTATTAGATATATGTACGTAAAATATCGTGGATTAATATAGAAAGTTGAAAATATGTACAATGATAATGTAAAACACGTATCTTTTCGATGACTATAAATTTTCACAGACGAATGCACGTTAATTGAAGTATAAGATTCATTTTATTATCATTAAAAAATATTTCACCTTATATATGTAATCTCATACAAAGGATCTTTATTAAAAGATTAGACACACACATATGTACATAAGAGAGAAAGAGAGAGAGAGAGAGAGAGAGAGAGAGAGAGAGAAAGAATAATAATATCAAATTGAATCTATAAAAGAGGAACACTTGTAATCGAATTTTTGATATCGAGAATGAGTAAGGTTGCCGCTACTATTCACCCTCTACTATCCCCATCTCTCTACTCTTCGATTGTCGATAAAGAAAAAAAAAAAAGAGGAAAGAGAAAAATATAGGGAGAGAGAGAGAGAGAGGGAGGGGGTTGGAGAAAGGGAGAAAACAAAAAGAGTAGAATGCGGATTAGCCTTGTATCGTTGCATAACGCTCTCGGGGGTTTGATCTACCGAGGAGAGGAATTCATTTGGAAGGCAGACTACGAGACGCTCCGTTCCTCGTATTCTCGCGGGACAACGAAAGCTCGATCGATAGACTCCTTACCCTTCTTTTCTATTTCATCGGACCCACTACAAAATAATTGCGAAGAATTTATTTCACTTGATAGTTTTCCATTTCTTTTATTTTTTTATTTTTTTATTTTTCTTTTTATTTTATTTTTTATTTTTTCCTACTCATCTATTCATTCATACATTCGTTTATTTATTTATCGAATAATTTCTTCGTACTGTTTGTCTTAATTTTTTCTTTTCTTTTTTTTTTTTCTTTTCTTCCTTTAATCGATTTTAATTGATTAAAAAGAGAAAAAGGAAAGAAAGAAGAGAAGAAAAGGAAAGCAAGAAATAGAAAAAGAAAAGAATAAAGAAAGGCAATAAATAAAAGGAAAAGAACGTTGGTAACGTTTCAAATTTCATCGGATTAATCTAACAACGAATCTCAACATCGAAGAATATACTTAATCGATACTTAATCGTTTATCGTTGTACTTTAACGTGGATATATAGAACGTATATCGCGTGACAGGAAGCTCTCGATCGGGGCTCGTCGTATTTCCTTCGAAAGAAAAGACAGAGAAGAAAATAAAGGAAAAAAGTATCACGAAGTTTCATCGTCTCAAGAGAGAAAAAGAAAGAGAGAGAGGGAGAGAGAGAGAGAGTGTCTTTTACTTGAAAGGAACGATGTCGTTATACGAAATCGTACGCTCGAGACCTCGAGAAAAATCGAGGCATGACTCTTCGACTTTCGAGAAAGATAGCTTATAGTACTATCTTAAGCTTTTTTAAAAAGAAAGAAAAAAGAGAGAGAAAGCGAGAGAGAGAGAGAGAGACAGAGAGAGTGAGAGAGAGAGAAAGAGAGAGAGAGAGTGAGTGGGAAATAATATTAACATAAGCTTTATCTAAATGTTAATAGGGGCCGGAGGTAGGAGTTACATTGTAATATCACGTATTATGGTGTTTCCCTAAAGTGTCTCAAGGAGATTCAGAAATTTCTTTAAGAGTATGTACGTGGGTTAGAATGGTTTATTCATTCAATGGTTTAAAGTGTCTATACGTAATATAGTTTTTCAGTCAATGTTAAATACTTACGAAGTCTATGATATATATATATATATATATATATATATATATATATATATATCGTCAATGATTTATGATATAATATTATATAGTATAACGCTTTCATGAAATCACTCTAGAGCCAGTAATTTCGTTAAAAATAATAATAAATTGATTCAATGATTTATCGTGTCCACGATATAGTGTTCGTCAATGATTTAAAGTGTTGTAAAGTAGTTGATCAATGATTTATGTTCCTATACACACATATATACACTCTCTCTCTCTCTCTCTCTCTTTCTTTTCATTTTTATTTGTTAATAATCAATATTGTATTTTTTAAACAATTTCTTTTTCCTTCCGGTTTGAAAGTTTTCCCACGATCTTCGGTTCGTCGAATTTTTCTATCTTTCTATCACTTTGTCAAAGAGTAATTCTCGGTACACACACACACACTCACACACACACATATATATATATATTTATATATATATATATATAAAACACATATACACATACGCATATATAAACGAGGCAGCCGCGGGCTTGAAAGCGAACGCTTAAAAATGTAATAGCCCGGGATCTCTGAAAAGTCCAACGCGAGAACGCCGCCCGGCCACTTTATTTTCCCCATTATTCAAATATAAATGTAAATGTTGATACAAACGGATAGGCAAATGGAGAGAAAGAGAAAGAGAAAGAGAGAGAAAGAGATAGAAAGAATTCGATTGTTGCGTCGACGAGCACGAACTCTCTCCATCGTTTTGTTATACGTTCGTATATACTGCTACACTGCTCTTCGTTGAGGGGCGACCGAAGCGGTAGGAAATTAGTTTAGAAGGAAGCGACGCGGATAAAAGAAGTATAAAACGAGCAGAGAGAGAGAGAGGGAAAGTGGAAAAAAAAGAAGGGAGAGGATCCCGAGGGGTAGGAGAAGATAAAGGAAGATCAACTCTCTCTCTCTCTCTCTCTTTCTCTCTATGGATTATCTTTCAAATACTCGTATTCAAATCTTATATATCTATTGTTTCTTTTTTTCTTTTTCCTTCTTTCTTTTACTTTTTTTTTCTTTTGTTTCCTTTTGTCGTTTCTTTATTTCATCTCTTTCAGATTTGATTATATATATTTTTCACTTTTCTTTCTTCTTTTTTCTCCTTCTTTAATTTCTTTCTTTTTCCTTCTTCTTCTTTCCTTTTAAATTTGTCACACCTACTCGAGAAAAATTATAATAATTCCAACGCGATGAGTATTGTTAGTCGACAAATACATCTATGGGAATAATTCTCGGCAATGATATCCATTATTTTCACAGAGATATAAGATCGTTAAGTATGTTTAGAAAATATCTCGTCAACGATTCATTACGTTCTATCTATGGGAAATGCCAGTACTTGTATGATTCATTATGTTCCCACCATAGACGATTTACATCATAGATTACTTTTAATCGAAACACTTCTTTTTCTTTCACTACATATACAATCCATAGAGAAAAAAAGAAAAAGAGAAAAGAGAGAAAAAAAGAAGAGAGAAAAAACTTATATATATATATATATATATATATATATACATATATAAAACTGTATCATTGACTATCTTACTCCTCCATCAAATAATAACTTTCATCTCGCTTAAATCCCCGTTTGAATTCGTTTCCCTTTCTATGTTAACAAAGCAAAAATATAATTAAAGGATTCATTGATAAACGTATTACGATTCCTGATTAAAAATTGCTATCCAATTGAATTCACCAAAATAAAAAAAAAAAAAAAAAAAAAAGGAAACACGTATAATCTTACATTGTTTTAGAACATATTCTATCTTTCTCTCTCTTTTTCTTTCTCTTTGTCTTTCTCTTTGGAACTTTAGTTGGCTAGGCATAGAAAAGAGGGATGCGGTAATATCATCGGATGCTCGCATTCTCGTGTTTCCCCATCGGCGATGCATTGTTCTCGCCCTTCGTCTCGCATTGTGACGAGGCCATGCCTCACGGAACTGCCGGATTGCGCGCGCTTGCCCTCACACATACACATACGCACACCCACACACACACATGCACTCACTCACGCTCCAACCGGACCCGTCCGGTTGCAACAGGGTGCATATGTGCTGATAGCCTCGTAATGCCATCTCTAATTCCATGCAAGAGCTGATTTGATTTCGGCATTAAGATAAAGCATCTCTCTCTCTCTCTCTCTCTCTCTCTCTCTCTCGGTGCTCCCTTCTCAGTGATCATAGCGGTTGCGCGCGCGTGCACGTTCCTCCCGAAAACGATCGAGTTTGGATTCTCTCTATGGTTATCCTCCTACTCATCCTCCTCTTGCTTTTACGCTTCCCCCTTCTCCCTTCCTTCTCCCTCTCTCTCTCTCTCTCTCTCTTTCTCACTCTTTCTCTCCATCTCCCTATCATTGATGTTGCTGTTGCTGCTGCTGCTGCTATACCAGTGAACGTTTGAAATGCGATAGCTTCGATGACAATAACGACGTCAACGATATAATCCTTTTGGGAATTGCCTTTCCATTACCGGGATAAGAGAAGGAGAAATGTATTTTGTTTTGCTTCGCTCCATTTTCCTCACCCTTTTCTTTTTACAATCCTACCTATGATTTTATTTTCTCTCTCTCTCTCTCTCTTTCTTTCTCTCTTTCTCTTCGCGAGCACTCTTTCTTTTTTCTACTTCTTCATGTTTTCTTTTCCTTTTTTTTATTTCTTTACATTTAGCACACCTTATTACGAGAAAATTCATTTTATCCGTACGGTTTAATATCGTTGAAATACAATACTTATATATATATATATATGTATTTGTACAATTTAATTTTTGAAGTCATGTAAAAAGTATTAACGTTAAATTATAAGAGAAAAAAAGAAAAGAAAAGAAAAGAAGAAACGTCGTTGAGGAAGTTAGCACGTGAAAATGTGAAAGACGAGATGGTTTAATAGATTATCGAGAGAGATTCATTGAGAGAGAGAGAGAGAGAGAGAGAGAGAGAGAGAGAGAGAGAACGAAGGGGAAACAAGAAGGTGTTAGTTGAAAATCGAAAAGAGGGACAGAGAAAGGGAGGGTTCTTGTGTCTAAAGTTGCGTGAGAGGTAGAGATTGAGGTAGAGTTAGAGGTAGAGGTAAAGGTAGACGACGATGAGAAGAATGAGGAGAAAGGAGAAGGTGGAAATGACGAATCGGCCAGCTAATTCTTCGCGATTGGTCGCCTCGGTCGAGTGCGAAAGTCGCAATCGCACTTACGACGATCGTCTCACGCTTCGCTACTTTCAGAGGCAACTCAGACGCGTTAGTTTTCGCGCTTGGCGACGTTACGACCGTCGTCGACTCTCATCGTCGACAGAGAAAAAGAGAGAGACAGAGACAGAGAGAGGAGAGAGAGAGAGAGAGAGAGAGAAAGTACGATGATGCACAGGATTTATTCAAGCTTGAACGCGCCGTGGAAGGCACCGGCACGCGAGTTCTTCTTCGATACCACCTTTCCTTTATAACCCCAACCATCTCCATCTCCACTTCCACCTTTACCTCCACCTCCATCTCTTTCTACTCGTTCGTCTTCATCCTCTTTTTCTTTTCTCCCTTCTCATATTCTTTTTCTATAGGTATACCTTTTTACCACACGGTATTTCTTAGCTCTTCCCCTTTTCCTCTTTAGCCGCACCAACCAGCACCTCTTTATCCTTTCGACAATACCGTCTTGTTCGATATTTATTATTTGCCATTTCTTTTATTTATTTTTTTCTGTTTTTTTCTTTTCTTTTTTTAATCGCTAAAATAGAAAAAAAAAAAACAGGGAAAACTTATTCATTAAGTTTTATATATTTATTTGTAAATTATAGATCACAGATGTGCGATAGTCGCTCATTTCAAATATCTTTTAGAAATATTTAAAAAAATTATCGCTAATTCTACTTAGCAATGAAATATAAATCTATGTGAAAATAATAAAAAAAGAAAAAGAAGATAAAGAAAGGAAAAATAAACAAAGAAATAAATAAAAAGAATCGAGATGATACGTAGTAGAAGGAGAATTAGACAGGAGAAGACAAGTTTGACGATAAAAAAATACTTAAACATATAGCTCTCAGTATCTTAGACCTTTTCCATCATGGACATTGTTACGGATGCTGTAGTAGCCGGGTGTGTCGGCATACTCGCGACCGCAGAGGTATCGGAGTGCGGCCTGGCACGGGTCAACCGCAAACCGACAACGTCCACGCGCTCCTCCTCCTCCTTCTCCTCTTCCTCCTCTTCCTTCTCTTCTACATTACTCTACTTTACTCTACTCTACACTACACTACACTACACTACACTCTTCTCTTCTCTTCTCTTTCCATCCTCCTCTCTCTTCATAGAGTAGCACACAAACTTCTCTTTCTCTCTCTCTCTCCCTCTCTCATGTCCAACCACATCATCGTAAATAATGTTTCCACTCTAGATAAAATGAGAGGAATGATATATATATATATATATATATATATATATATATATATATCTTAAGAGTAACTCGGACGGGGCTGGGTATTAGAAATAACAATTTAATTTATTCTAATCCCGACGTTTATGTAATTTCATTTGTCAATTTCGATTTCGAGAAAATGTAGATAGATTGATACATATATGTATGTAATAATAAGCAGACAGAAAAATTTTCTTTCTTCTTTTTCAATAGATTTACATACGTAATGTACATATATATATTTATTTATTTATATACATAAAAATGTGTTTATATGTGTGCGAAAGAGAAAGATTGATGATTGCAGGTGCAAGAAGATAATTGCAGATGTTCGATATTTAATTACAATTTGATGCAGACTTCATGGCCCTCTCTTTTTTTTCTTCTTTCTCTGTCTTCTTCCTTTTTATTTTTAATTTTTACTTTTATTTTTCCTCTTCCTCGTCGTAATCGTTATTGTAAACGTCGATCTGCGACGAAGCCCCTTGACATCCGATCGAATCTCTCGAGATCTCCTTTGAAACACAAAATAATTCCTTAATTAAGTATTTCTTCGATGCCATAGTCTGACATTTCTCTCTCTCTCTCTCTCTCTCTCTCGCACGCGCTCACTTTCTCTCTTCCTCTATCCCTTGAATTATAGCCTCAAATTAATTACGATATTTTAATTATTATTTTATTTAATCGAACGATGAGAAATTCGCAACAAAATTGAAAAATTGTTTTCTTCCCTTTTTTTTCGTTTCAATAATAAATCGATCGCTGAATTAGAATACTTGTCCTTTCCGTATAAATCTAATAGTTCAAATATTATCTATTAGTATTAATTATAAAATATTAAATAGTAACATTGATTAGAATGAATTGAAAATTATTATATGATCCGATCAAAGAATTCGTTGGTGAATTTTCCACTTTATTCCTCTTCTTTCTTTTTTCCTTGTTTCTCTCTTTTCTTTTTATTTTTTTCTCTCTCTCGATCTCGTTGTTCCCGTTAAGCCGAATGTCAGGGACGATTTCGCGATTTAACGACTTAATAAAGTTGCCCGACTAACGCTCAAAGGGAAGGCGAGGGAAGGGGGGCGAGAACGTCGAGGGGGGTGGCAACGAAGCTTCGGTCATAAGTCGGCGTGAGTTTATGCGATGAATATAGGCAAGAATATCCTTGGAGCAAGCAAGCAAGCAACCCCCTCCTTCGTATTCTCTTTTGACCACCCCGCGATTATTATTTCGATCCGACACTCGGACCACTCTCTATGGTGGCTCGTAAAAGCTGGACTAGAACGTCACGTTAGAGAGTGAGAAAAAGAATGAGAGAAAAATAGATAGAGAGGGAGAGAGAGAGAGAGAAGATATGTTCAAAGGGCTCGCCTTTATTATTTATTCCATCGTGAGTCGTAAAAAGGCCAGCGTTGTACGGATTTATCGTAGAAATATTGAAATGAGAGACACTGCTTCTCTTCTCGACATTCTCTCTCTCTCTCTCTCTCTTTGTTTATTTTTTTCTATTTGTTCTTTTTCTTTTTTCTCTTTTTTTTTACTTTTGAAAGGCTGATCACCACCCCAAACGCTTTACGAGGCGATATATTTTATTCGAGCGAAGTATATACAAACATATATGTGTATATGTATATATGTATATATGTATGTATATATATTGTGGCAAGACGATTCGCGAAGTGGACTCTATCCACACGGTCTCTGTGTACGTATCCTCTTTGACTACCCGTCGCGGTGGATCATCGAACGTTCCAAGAGGATCGAGATCGACGAGCGGTCCAATCGAATTTCAAGCCGATCGAACTTGTCCTGTTACGGATCGACGACTACGAGAGTCGCACGACTGGAAGGAATTCCTTTGAGAATTGTATGTAGAAAAGAGAAAGAGAAACTCGAGAGAAAAGATAATTATACGACTTATGTACATGTTTCTTTATATAGATATTTTTTTTGCTCTATTCTTTTTTTCCTTATTTGTCCTATTTTTATCCACTTACGTCATATCGTTTTCTAATAATTCTTTAAAGAGTTACACATCGATCGATAAAGGGTCAATCAATAATTACTTACAATTTAATATTTTCTTTATCTTTTTTATTACTCTTTTCTTCTTCATTCTTCGAGAATAATTTATAACTGAGTATAAAAAGTCGAAGGTAGTACAGTTGCAATGAGAAAAGGAAACAAAAAAAGAAAAAAGAAGAAAAAGAAAATAAATAAATAAATGAAAGAGAAGAAAAAGAAAGAAATTATATTGACGAACAGTAAAATAAATAAAATGAAGTAAATATAAAAAAGATATGGCAAATAAATTGAAGTAAATAAAAGTAACGAAATATCGGAGGAAATGGAAATCTATCTCTTTCTCTCTTTCCCAATCATTCTCTTTTTCTTCTTCTTTGTCATTTGTTTTGATAAATAAAAATGTAACTTAACGCAAGACTTCTCCCTGTTTTGTCGGGACACTCTTTTAGTCGTCATCGTCGTCGTTGTCGGCTTCGCGATTCAGGATAATCCGCGGTCCAAATTGGCTGGATTACGCGTTCCAAAGACTGAGCCACGTCCTCGAGATTGGCTGGATTATGCGGATGTAACGCACGTCGTGAGAGTAGCTACGTGCCCAGTTCGCCACGTGCAAATACAGGTATTATCGGGTATTACTTCCTACGACTACGAAGTATCGCGTGCTACTAGAAATATGTACCTCAAGGCTCGTCACGCTTCGGATTATTTGCCGAAGGCTTCCCGTTTCTCTTTCTTTATTTTTCGCTTTTTTTTTCTCTCTTCTCTTTCTTTTCTTCATTTTTTTTTCTTTTCTTTTTTTTCTTCTTTCTTCTCTTACAATCAGGAAAAAAAAAATTTCAATATGCCCATTAAATTCTATACATCACGAAACATTTTCGATCTGACGTTCGAAGTAATTAATATTTATAAATTGTTTATAGAACGTGAAACATCCGGAAAAGTTGAAAAGTTGTTCGACGTTAATTAGACTATCACGTGTCTAACGATTAATTTATTTTTCATAGGACTATTAGAACCATCAAGTCTTTTAGATGATTCATCCTGTAATCAAATCGAACATAGAGACATAGAGAGAACAGGAGATAGAAAGTAATTTAGGATTTTATATCATTTTTTTTCTTCTTCTTTTTTTTTTACCAAAACACTCACGTTAATCTTTTCGGACACACCACCTTTTAGGATGGCCAACATTGCGTGTCCTATCTGCTAGTAATAAAGATATTTTACACTTTCGCTAGGGTTCCTGAAATTGGAAATCTTCTCTCTCTCTCTCTCTCACTCTCTCACTGTTAGAAAAAATATTTCCTCTAAGCGTTGTAAAGAGTAATATTTGTTATTAACCCCTAATTACTGCGACTATATATCAAATTATAAAGTATATTAACGAATATTCTCTTTTAGATATTACACTAATCGAAAGTAATCAAGATATATCATATGAAGCAAATGATTAAAGGAGAAAGAAAAAAAAATATATAAATATATGAAGATAATAAAAATTAATCAATTAATTAATTAATTAATTAATTATTCTTATAATCGTTGTATCAGTATCGTCTTTTCTCTCTCTCTCTCTCTCTCTCTCTCTCTCTCTCTCTCAATCTTTCTACAAGTAGGTAATTCGCCTAATAAGCCCCGATATGGTAGTGCTCGTTTGAAACATAAATAAGTGAGCGGTACTGAAATCGTAATGTTCCACAACACGGTACCGGTATAAAAATTAAAATTAGCCCGCGAGAGCAAAAAGAAGAAAGGACGACGAGCAAAAGAGAGAGAGAGAGAGAGAGAGAGAATGGTTAGGGGGTGGATGAGTTGCAAGGGAAGCGAGCACCCCAACGAGTATTATGCAAAGCCACGAGCAATAAAAATAACATATTGCGAAGGAGAAAAAGAGAGAGAGAGAGCAAGAGAGAGAGAGAGAGAGAGAGAGAGAGAGAGAGAGAGAGAGAGAGAAAGAGATAGGTATAAGTTTTAATCCAATATTACTAAGATAAGTCTAAACCCTCGGTGGAGAAAAAGATTTCTTTTGTGTAACGCAACCCCCGGCTTTACATTGTGGTTATTAGAAAATGCTCTTTCCGTAGCAGCGCATCGCCAAGGGGAAGTTATTCTTCCTCTTCCATCTTTCTTTTTTCTCTTTTTTTTCTTCATATTCAACCCGCTATCCCTCCCCCCTTTCCCTATTCTTCCTTCTCTTTCTAATAACGACAACATATAAAGATCTCAAAGAAAATTCGTTCTATATCTCTATTCTCGGCATTTTTATCGATATCCTATTTAAATTTTCTGTAATAAATTTCTTTAATCATTTTATCAGAATCTTATCGGTAGTTTAATTTTGATATATATATATATATATATGTTTATTAATTGTAATATTAATTATCAGAAGTAAGAAATTTATTTATATATGCGATTAAAATTTTTCGTATCATTATATTCTTCGATTTCGAACAACTCAATTATTATAATATCGTCTGTTCTAATATCAACACATTAATTATTCATTATAACAATGATAATTAGAGATAATCAATTTTCTTTGTCTACTTTCCTTTTTCTTTGTTTTTTTTTTTCTTTTTTTAAAAAACTTTCCATAACTTGGATCAAAATAATAAAATACTTTATTTGTTTCAAAAAGCAAGCAGAAGAGAATTTTCTCTGTACTTTATTAGATCGTAACGAGATATATACCCGTAAGTGTATATATAGAAATCGATCGAATGATAATCTAGGAAAAACTTAGTCGAGCGGGAGATACTGGATAGAGTATTAAAGATAACGAACGTAATAATTTCGTTCGATTTTTCGATCCGTAAAGTATATAATAAACTGTCTGTCGGAGGTTTTTTCTTTTCCTTCTTTTAAAGAGAAGAGGGGGAAGGGTTCTAGCGGATAGGGAAGGTGTGACGCGGCGGGTGGGGTTGGGAGATGGAGAGAGAGAGAGAGATGGAGAGAGAGGGAGGGTGGGAGGATTGGTAGAAGAGAAACGATATGGAGAATTCTCGAAAAGGGCTCGAGATGTGGAACAACTCGCCCCCTTCTTTTATCTCCCGTTCCACTCGACGTGTGAAATCGGACAAATCCAATCCGACTGACAGGATTGCAGCGATGCGAAGGGCGAGCAAGCTAGAGGTGGAAGAAAGTGCCGGTGCGTGGAAGGGAATGAAGTTAAAAAAAAAAAAAGAAGAAAAAAAGAAAAAGAGAGAGAGAAAGGGAAAAAAACAAGCAAGTAAAGGAAGAGTAGAGAAAAAAGAAAGAGAGAGAGAGAGTGAGAGAGAAGAAAAAAGACTCGTGGGCCATCGTAAAAATTTATAATTTGGAAAATATCGTTCCGTTCTTGGATTTCAGGCGGCAATCGAGTTTATAAAGCGGGAAATCGAAGGGTCGAGTATATGTTAGAGAGAGATAGAGATAAAGAGAGAGAGAGAGAGAGAGAGGAGAGAGAGAAAGAGACGGTGACGACGATAACGGCGAAAGACTTTTGACGAAAATTGAAGTCGTTGTTATGACGGGAATTGCACGCGACGAGGCTTTACGACACGAGGGTGCTTCTCTCTCTCTCTCTCTTTCTCTCTCTCTCTATCTATCTCTCTGTTTTTCTTTCTTTCTTTCTCGCTTGCCAGGCGTTTGCAACTTTTCAAAAAGGATGAAAGGGAGATAGACAGAGAGAGAGAGAGAGAGAGAGAGAGAGAGAGAGAGAGAGAGAGAAATCACGAAAAAAGGTACAAGGACGAAGTATGAAAAAATAATAGATTAATGAAGTTTTATTATATTCGACATTTCATTTTTCGTTAATTTTCTTCGATCTTCCTTCTTTTCTTTTTTCTCTTTTTCTTTTCGAGATATAAAAAGATAAAGAGATAGAGAAAGAGATAGAGAAAGAGAGAGAGAGAGAGAAAGAGATAAAAAGAGATTTCATTTAATCACATGCTTCTTAAAAAATATTCCTTGCAAGAAGAAATTTTCCCATAGATGCTTGAGATTCTGTCTGTCTCTCTCTCTCTCTCTCTCTCTCTCTCTCTCTCTCTCTCTTATTTTCGGCTCCGTATTTGGAGAGCTTAAAACGGTAGCAACGGATACGCGATAAGATGTCGTAATTTAAAGATAGCGTAGTCCATTCCCGTGTTATACAGAGACTTCTTTGTATGATATTTCTTTAAGTCACGCGCCAGGTTTGCTTTTACGAATCCGGAACCGGACGAAATAGAAAGAATGAAGTACACAGAGTGAAAGAGTGAGTGAGTAAGAGAGAGAGAGAGAGAGAGAGAGAAAAAGAAAATCAGATTTATTATAGTTGAAAACGTAAAGGTGCGTCTCTTAAGTAATAATAAATATTATTAAAAAAAAAAAGAGGAAAGAAAAAAATAAACGAAAAAAAGAAATAAGTAATAGAAAAAAAAAGAAATGAGAAGGGACCAAAGTTTTGACAAAAAAAATATATATATATATATATATTTTTTTAATATCTCACAAAATTAGATCGAATCCAAATTGAAAGAGACAATGAGATGGAAGAGATAAGCCGTGGTTCGATAACAGGCTAGGATATCATTTGCAGATGCATCGAGCATATGCAACGACAACGTACGTATGTGCACATGTTTCCAAAGAGATTGAGATAGAGAGAGGGAGAATGAGAGAGAGAGAGAGAGAGAGTGAGAGGGTAAGAGGATAAAAGATAGATAGATAGAGAGAGAGAGAGAGAGAGAGCTGGTCATACGCTGCAACAACATCAGAGAGCATTTAATCCGGAATGCCGAATACCGAAGTAGGAAACAGATCGTAGCAAAACCGAGCTACGAGCCGGCCCCGAGCGATAGATTTGGGCAATGCGCGAAAACGGGGTTGCAACCCTCCTCGCGCTTCGTCGTTGCACCCTATCCCTCGGTGGGCCATTAATAATATACCCATATTGGACACAATTCACCTTGAAATTAACCGGCAGCCGATTGGTAAGCCCGTACCAAATTGACTTCGAAATTGACAATTTATGATCGCATGATTTTACTCTCTATCGTTATCTCTCTCTCTTTCTCTCTCTTTCTTTATTCCTCCTACTTCTTATTTGAAAAGTTTTAGAATTAAGTTACAGATATAATTTCTGTACAATTATTATCGATGCAAAAAGAATTTTCTTTCATATATTTTCGTTTTCCTTTTTAACGATATGTAATCTCAGTATTTTATTTTACCCTCTAATTCTCTCTCTTTTAGTTTATTTTTTATTTGAAATTAAAAATTAAACGCATAAATTAAATGTGATTGTTATCGTACGTAAGGAATTTTCTTTTTCGTTTTCTTATGTTTTTTCTCTCTCTCTCTCTCTCTCTCTCTATTTTGGAATTCGTAAAAAGAAAGAAAGAAAAAAGAAAAATTAATTTATTAATCTTGAGGATAAAATAATTTCAAAGAGATCGTTAATTTCGATAATTGTCTTAATCAACAATCGGATTTATCAGTGAAATCGTATTGTAGGAGTTCTCGTTTAGCTCGTGTTAGAAGAAAACTTTCCAAAATCTCTCACGAATTCCGATCTTGGGAAAAGGCAGCTTTCCACGGAAGCAACCAAGTGTAATTAAGACAATTAAGGCGGACGTCGTAAATCGTAACGCGCGCATCCTCTTAAAAAAGAATCGAGATATCGGATCACGGATCTTCACGAGATTCATCGTGCCCATGCACTGGATTCATTTCGTTTCTATCTTTCCTCCCATTGCATTGTCTTGCTTTATGATGAAGTATTATCTCCTTGCGCTATGCTTTCGATGCTAATAATAGTCAGATTATTATGATTATTATTATTATTATTATTATTATTATTATTATTATTATTATTATTATTATTATTGATGTTCGTTCTCAATGAAAAAAAAACAAAAAACGAAACCAGAAAGAGAAAGAAAAAAAAATGAACGAGAATGAGAATAAAGGAAAATAGAAGATATATTTCGATGGGAAAAATAATTTTGATTGTATTTCATTTGGATTGTATTTCGTATTTTGCATTTTTTTGAAATATTCCTTATCGTTAGGAATAGAAAATAATAATATATCGTGTATAGAATCATGAGCTAGGCCGTTCGCGAAAGGTGCGACGATCTAACGAAGTCGATGGATCGTTGCACGCCCAGTCGCCTATAAAAGCCTTATAATTCTCCCTCTTTCTCAGACACATACACACATAGACATAAACATAGACATAAATATACACATACACATAAGCTATATCGTCCGGCAGCTCTTTCGAAACGTCTGCTCTTGGAGATCGTAGTAGCAAGGATCATTAAGGCGGAGAAGCTCGATCGAATCGAAAGGAGGGCCCGTAGAGAGCACCTGGCCTCTGATCAACGCAAATCCCACACGCGATTCGGCGCGAGAAACGCCGCTTACAAGATCGTAACCGACGAATCTAATCACGATCGTCGATCGAACGAACGGACCCGATGATCCTACGATCTCCAGCAGTTTGTTCAAGGTACGGTTCGTCCACGTAATTACAATTTTCGATTGGTAGTTGAAACGCGAATGTAATGCGTATTTCAAGTGGACAGCTCTCTTAAACGTAGACCGTTCAAATATTAACGATTATTATAATTGCTACATATGTCCGATTCAAAGTAGATAATATAGTTGTAGGATTTGATATTCATCTTTTATGGAGAAATTAAAGTGCACCTGTTGGTAAAAGAATTTTATTATTTCTTTCTATACGTCTCTTTTACTTTCTCATTTAATTCATTCTCTTATCGTTATCTTATAAGATTCTTCTTCCTTTTTCTTCTTCTTCTTCTTCCACTGGGAAAAATATAACGAAAGAAAATGATGGTGTCAAATAACGAAACATTATTTCTCTCTAACGATTACAACACACGAGTACTTTTAAAATCTCTAAGTTCTTCAGGCATAACCGTTGACAGTAAAACGAACGGAATTGTAATTTATGGTGAAAATGTACTAGGTGTTCTCTCCAAGGTACATACATAGTTATTAGAGTCGGTAGAGAGAGAGAAAGCGTGTTTCGTTCCGCGTTGCAGATAGCCGATCGGTGCTATTTAGAATTCTCTTTTCGATTTCATATTGCTAGAGATCGTTACGTTGAGTGTTTACTAGCGTTGCGACAACTGACAAAGTAAAATAATTATTAATGAATGCTTTTGATCGTATCTTTAATTTTACGACAGATAATAAAAAATGAGAAAGGGGAGAGAGAGAGAGAGAGAGAGAGAGAGAGAGAGAGAGAGAGAGAGAGGAAAAAAAGAGAGAAGAGAAAAGAGAAAAATCTATATAATACATAAATAAATAAGTAAATAAATAAATGAGAGAAATAGAAAGCTACGTGGGTATAGTAGAAAGCACGTTTATCGATGATGCGAAAATATTTTTTTAAAGAAAAAGACATATATATACATAAAGAGAGAGAGAGAGAGAGAGAGAGAGATAAAAAGAAAAAAAGGAGATTTTGATATTGTAAAAAAAATAGAAGAAAATAGTTAATATCTTACCATAAAAAGGGAAAGGATCTACTTTGAAGTCTTCTCGGCCGTAGCTGTCGTCTTACATGCATATACCTGTCGATATAGCGAATGAAAAAGAAATAAAAAAAAATAAAAGAGAAAAGAGAAAAAAAGAGAAACAGAAAAAATATTGCAGAGACTTAGTAAAAGACCAAGGGAAAAAGGGTTAACGTTTCGTTCTCCAAGGCTTTTCTGGTTTCGTTGGGTTTATACGCAAACAAGTGCGTATTATGCGGATCTAAACGTTCGAGAGTGCGTTCTTGTTTTCGGTGTAACTCGAAGCTAAGCGGTTTAAGAGATCAACGCCGGTATAAACCGGCCGTCTGAGAATCGTTTGGAGATATCTCGTGCGTGAGAGGCGTCGGGAGAGGAAAGAGAGAGAGAGAGAGAGAGGAAAAGAAGAAGAAGAAGAGGAGGAGAGGGAGAGAAGAAGGAGAATGAGTGAGTGCAAAAGAGTGTGTGTGTGTTAGAAAGAAAGAGATAGGGAGGATGAGAGGAAGACTCTGGGCAAAGTGAGAGGGCTGGCAGAAAGACGGGATGAAAAATTAGATTTACAAATCTGTCTTGACTACTATGAGATTGCTCGCTTACCAAACAGCGACTCTCAACTTGTACCCAATCTTTATTATTTATATAAGGAATAATTCTAATCCCCGTTGATAATATCGAATTCCTCTTTCTTTTTTTTCTTTATTTTTTTTTTTTTTTTATTAACGGGATGATGATGGGTGGGGACGGGGAGGGGAGGGACAGAAGGCTAATCGTGAGAATAGATTCGTGCGATTCTTCTTTTAGTAACGCGATTTTATTAAACGACGTCGCGAGGTAAAATCCTGTCGATGCATTTCGATTAAAGAAAGAAAAACAAAAAAAAAAAAAAAACAGAAACAAAAAAAAAAAAGAAAAAAGGAAGAAAAAGAAACAAAGCCAAAAGGAATTCAAAGTGGAAAATTAAAATGTAAGAAAAATAAATTAGTTGAGAACCGGTCGATGCGTTCTCCCGTCTATAGGTGCTATATCGAGAGCAAATAAAGGTCCACGAGAGTATAGGGTAAGCAGCAACGAGTTGAAGATATTTTCTCGCTAGCTAAAGCAAAAGATCGCTTTGTGTACGTTAAGCGGAGACTTTGTAGAGACGTATATCTCGTGAACGCGTGTGGTGTGTCTGCCTTTCTGGCGCCTGCCGCTTATGAAAAATGAACGTCCCTGTTAACCACACGGGGCACCAACACCAATACCATCAGCAACACCAATATCACCATCAACATCACCACCACCATCACCATCATCCACCAGCGCCATCGCCATCACCATCTCCATCACCATTGCCATCACCATCGTCTTACCATATAGATTGTTTCAAGAAAAGAGAATCTTCTTTTCTTCCTTTCAATTCCCACCGTCGCTATGAATCTTTCGACTATTCTTCTCATGGTTCTTCTTTTTTTTTTTTTTTTTTTTCTATACCTTTTGTGATGACCCAAGAAATTTAACGTTAGGATTTGTTTCTTTTTCTCTCTTTTTTTTTCTCCCTCTCTCTCTCTCTCTCTCTCTCTCTCTCTCTCTTTCTCTCTTTGGAATTATGTATCTTATCTCTGGAAAGTTTAAATAATTTAAAAAGAAAGTATATTTTGAAGTGTCTTGTATTGTTTATTAATAGATTATATTATGGTGTAATAAAATACGTTTAGGTGTTACTATTTTAATTTTATAATTCTTAAATAAACACACACACACACACACACACATATATATATATATATATATATATATATATATTTAAGAATACTTGAATATAGATTTATTTATTAATAAACGACACAAGATATTTAAACGCTTGCCTTTTAAATGTTATACGATTATAGATATATATGTATATACATATGTATTAAGAAGATTTATATTTATATATGATTTAAGTATTTATAAATAATATATATATATATTTCTCTTTATCTATATTATATAAATGCGTGTCTCGTAGCAATCAAAACTTTCGCTCGATTAATTTTTTGTCGAAAATCAAATAAAATATTATATATGTAGGTACGTAGAAAGAGAATCTTTAAAATTGTTAATTCTTTAGAAGTTTACCTTTAATGATTTTTCATTTTCCCTTAGTCACGTAAAAGCCTGCTCTCGAAACGTTCACACGATATCATCTACTTGTAGATTAGCGGCTAACTTTCTCGAATCTTTTCGGCTCGAAACACAAGGCCCGGATATGTTTCTTTGATGGATCCGCAACAGCCCATTCGAGAGAATTCTTCTGTTTCTATATCTCCCCTTACACCCTCCTCCACCCTCTTCTTCTTCTCCTTTTTCTCCTTCTTCTTCTTCTTCTCCTCTTTCCTTTTTTTTTCTTTTTCTTTTCGTTTTTTCTATCTCCTTTTCTTTTCTTTTTCTTTTTTTTCTTTTCTCTCTCTCTCTCTCTCTCTCTCTCTCTCTCTCTCTCTCTATTTCACTCTCTTTCGTTTCCTTTCTTTAAACTCGAAGTAATCTCCGAACGGAGGGGTCGGTCAAATTTGTAGTGTTCAAAAACGGCCCTATGAACTCAGCCAGAAAATCATCGGTAAAATCTCACTTTTCTTTGCGAAATAATCCTCGATTATTATATCATATATTTTTTTCTTTCTTTCTTTTTTTTTTTTCCTTTTTTATTTTCTTCGCTCGAATAAAACATGACGAAAGATATTCCTGGCTGAATTCAGGGCTTACTTAATTTCATATGTGTAATGTGTATATACAAATTGGAGAGATATAAATTTTAAATAAATATATATATATATATATAGGATCAATTATATTCAATCGTAGATACAATTAATAAAGAAAGAAATATTCGTAAAATTGAAAAAAACATTTCTTGGAAATAGTACATAATAGACATTTCTATTAGTATTTCGAAGAATCTCGCGTTTGTACTTTTTCCTTTCTTTTTTCTAAAACTTTTATCGAATAAAGAATGAAACATTTGGTAGAATTCATCGAAACAAAAATATTTCTTAAAAACAATACGTATTTCCATTGTTATTAATAAAAATCTCGTATTCGTCCTTTTTCTTTCTTTTTAAAATCATTCAAAAATTTTCTACGAGTCGTCGTACAATGTACGATATGATAGAGGCAAAATGTTCATTTATAAAAAATTCAATGAAACGAAAATATTTCTTGGAAATAATGACGTACGCATTATTGTTAATATTTCGAAGGACCTTGTGTTTGTCCTCTTTATTTTTCTAAAAATATTATGTAGTCTTGAAGTTGATCTCTCTGTTTCTCTCTCTTTCTCCCTCTCTCTCTCTCTGTCTCTCTCTCTCTCTCTCTCTCTCTCTCTCTCTCTCTCTCTCTCCTCTCTGTTTTGTTTATATATTTTGAGTAGAAGACGACCGTACAAAGTCGTTTGAATGCGACAGTCGGGGTAAGAACGTTACCTCGAAAACAGGTGTCTCTAACCACAGTAACTCTCTACCACTGTACAGCTCCAGGCCAGGAAGACCCCCAAAGAGAGCTTCCGTTGGTTTGAGCCTCGCAGCAAGTCACCTAGCCGCGGCTGCCGGTCATCATCCACAGCATTCCTTGAAGAAGCACAGGATGGACAACGGCGATTACTATGAGAACGGACATTTAGGTAAGCTTCTACGTAAGCATCTATTTAGCTCCTTCCTTTGAGGAAGACTTTAATTGGCCTATTAAAAAGCGTAATATCCCTTTCGTTTTTATTACGTTTTTTTTTTTTTTTGTATTATTATCGTTTAAGTAATACGATATATTTTCTTTATTCTTTCTTTTTTTTTTCTATAATCTCTTTAATCTCATCCGTATAGAAATCAGAAAAGGAATATATTTCAAGATTCTATCGTTATATACTTTTCAGAATATAAATGTCATATCGTTAGAGTCGTTGAATATTTCTTTTTTTTTTCTTTTTCATCATTATTTTAAGATCAATCCTTTAAATATTGCGTTATTATCGATATGACACTCGATGTATTAATATGTTAATGCGATATATTACATTTTATATATATATATATATATGTATGTAATATATAACTTACTTACGATTGGTGGTTCTGATTGTAAACGGACAAGTAAAGTGCGCTTTGCGTAGGCGTAAACGCAAGTAACTCTGGGTTGCAAGGGGCACACACTTGATTACTGCCATCCGTGTACACGGTGGTCCAACGGTGACCCCTAGCGATCAATTAATTAGGGGAATCAAACACACTTGGAGTGAGCAAATTAACTGCAACTGCAGCCTCGTGTTGCGGCCTGCGGTGACGGCGGACGCGCTTGCCGATATATCGGAATACCACTACTGATATTATACTCTACACAGCTGTTTACCAACGTAATATCTTTCCTAAGTGCGATTCTACGTTTTACATTTGTTGACGTTTACAAGCACCATACTTTGTTTTATAACCAAATAGAGAGATCATTCATCCGAATTCGATCGTTAACTATCTATGAACGTGTACGTATGTAAATCATTAATTATATTAAATTCCGATTATATATCCATTGGAATAGTTAAATTACAAAATTACGAAATTGAATCATTAATCTCATATGCGATTCTATAAATAATTTTTCTTTCTTTTATAATCATTTTTATAATTAATAAGAAAGTAAGAGAGAGATAGAGAGAGTATCAGTTGGTTGTTAATACTCTTTCTTCTGGACGATGTCATCACGCAGAGAAATTGGAAAATTAATTGGACGTTACGTTTCGGTTTATGTTTTCCTCCGCGGTGTTCACTTGGACGAGCCACGATGCGACATCTATTCTAGCAATATCTAACACGATGGGGAATCGTTAAACTCAGCGAAGCTCGCAAGCGGGGGTATAGGTAGACGTACGCGGCCGATAGGCGAACGCAGTTCGGAAATTGTTTAAGCAAATAATCGTGAACATGCCCGTCGACCAATTTTACGAGCAAATACGTTTCACGGGGCAACGTTAATGAATTAATGCTGCGGCGTTCGCGGTCCGTGCCTCCAGCCAACCAAGCTCGTCGGGGTAAACGTTGAAACGGCCGGCAATTAATTACGGCCGTGCGGTAATTGTATAATTGTTTTACGATTGGAACCACCCCTCCATCCCTCCCACCTTCTCACCTCCCCGAAACACCTCCCCAAACCCCCTGCCCGCGCGCCCCTTTACCCACCTATCCCTTCATTTTGTTCGTCGAACGAGCCGATCTTTCCTTTCGATCCGAGCAGATTCGATTGCTTAAGTCATTTCTAATGTCTTTTTGTAATTGATCGATAACAGGATCGGTATAATTGATCATTTCATTGTTGTTATCATGTATGAATTAATTATGAGATAACATAAATATATTTTTGCTTTAGACTTTTACGAACAGTATATATATATATATATATATATATATATATATATATATATATATATATATATTAATGTATATCTATACAGTAAATATTCTTAGGAATGAACGAATTTGTTAGAACTTATTAGAAAACTTTAGCAATCGATGTTAATGTGACGATTGAAAGTGAAATCGTCGAATAATACGTGAAATTTTGCTAGTAGTAAAATGGGCTGTGAGTAGGTGTAAAGATGACCCAGAAAAGCGATGGGTCATACTGATACGTTGGATACAGCAGTGAGATAGAGATAGATAGATAGATAGATAGATAGGTACAAAGAGAGATAGATAGATAGATAGATAGACAGAAAGAGAGAGAGAGAGAGAGAGAGAGAGAGAGAGAGAGAGAGAGAGATAGATAGAACGAGTGGATCGTGTACGGTATCGGGGATTGCAATTTTTTTCAATTTCGCTTGCCGCGCGAGCAGCACTTCCCATAACGCAATTAATAAACTCAACAAGCGAGATCCGATCCCGATATACCAGGAGCGTAACATCCATTCGGGGAACGGCCCGCACAATGGCCGTCACAAATGCTCGTCTATTATATACTATACATATATATACATATATCGTTCTGTCGATGTTGCACGGCGATACGCATCTATGTTGTCTCGACGAAATTAAAAGCGATGAGAAAAATAAATAGCTCGTGGCCAGAACCAACGTTGAGTATTATGAGGGTGGCAAGAGATAGATAGAGTAAGAGAAAGAGAGAGAGAGAGAGAAATAAGAAGAGCTATGTTTGGCCAAAGCCGCGTGTCCATGAGAACCTTTTCATCCCCCTATAAAATATTAGAAACAACCCTCTCAAATTTTACATTCGGGTAATTTCTTTTCTCTCTCTCTCTCTCTCTCTCTCTCTGTATATATATATATATATATTGTATCTTATTATAATTATTACCTTATAAATATTGACTTGTGCTTATTATTTTAATCATTTCTTGCGTAATATTGTTGCTAACGATATATTTTTAATACGTTTCTCTCTCTCTCTCTCTTTCTCTCTGCTTATGGAATTATCGATGGTGCTCGAACAAACGAGAAAGGAACGGAAGCCGATAGGACTCTTCGAGTCCGATATATCGACTCGTATATACGTGCCGGGAAGCTCCGGTTAATTATTTAGCGCCCGCCGGTTACTGAAATATCATTAATCAAATTGGCCTCCTCGCGTAATTCGCATTACACCGGGGTAATGCATACCGAGTTACATATTAAAGCGTAAACTAAGCAAATTATCCGGCCATCTGCGCGTGTTCGTTGCGTCGAGTAGAAAGGGATGGTGTTGGTGTTGGTGCAGGTCAGGTGGTGGGGAGAAGGAAGAAGAGAGAGAGGTGGTAGAGGGAGGGTAGGTAGGAGATTGTTAAAAAGGTAGCCAATATACATATAAGTTGGCGACGGTCTGTAAACGAAATTTCAAAATGATGTGAACGCGATTGAAAACTAAAGGCTTGGATTCAATACACCTAGGATGATGTTTTTCCACTATGAAAATAGCTTACTATAACCCGAGGGTAGATAGAGCTAAGAGCTATGTTACGCATTGTTAGTGGTAGGGATAAAGAGAGAAAGAGAGAAAGGATCGAGTTAGTCGAAGGAGAACGCGATCATCGTCTTGTAAAGAGAGTATAACGCGTAAGAAAACGATAATGAGCTTGGCTATAGACGTGAGAGCAGGTGAATCGTCGAGAATATAAGAAGACGGATAACGTGACTCAAAGAAGTATCTTTATCGTCCTCGTTAACGTTGTTCTGCATTGAATTTTATGGAATTTCGAGATAGTCGTTGGCTACCACATTACTTTCTTTATTATCTTTTTTTTCTGCGCGTCCTTATCGATTATTCGTAAACAGGTCATAAATTAATATACAGGAAATACGTCGTAAAGGATCTTCTTCGCTTTTTTATTTTTATTTTTACTCATTTTCTTTTTTAATTGTACTCTCTCATCAATATAAGGAGTAATACAATGATCGTATATGTATGCAAAAAAAGAGAAATCGTTTGAATCAATTTTATTTAAATATATAGTCTCTATCTCTCTCTCTCTCTCTCTCTCTCTCATTCACTCATTCATTTCGGTAATCGTAATTGAAAATTGTAGGTACCTACGCAATACATGGATTCGACGTAGATTTAAAAGTTTTTAATTTCATCTAAACTCTGATAGATTCTCTGGTAGTATTACGCGTACACATTTATAATATGGTATAATGTGTGAGTAGTTCACATGAATTGGCACTAACACTACGAATACGACTACCGTCAGCGAATGCTCATAAAAGCATTGATTAACCGTTGGCGGTCGTAGGTCGGGCAACGTGCACGGCTCGTGTACCAATAAAACCCAGCTAATAGTCGGCCGACATCGCTTCAATATCATTTGTCGGCCCGACCTGAAAGCTCTTTACGCGCCACGAGAGTTTTCACGAGACACGATCGCGCGTGCTACTATTGCCTGTTACTGCTACTGCTGTTGCTCATGTAGTTGTTTCTGCCTTTACTGTTGTTGCTATTATATTCATCGATACTACAAACGTATAAAAATTGTATCCCTCTCTTTTTTCGTACACACACACACACACACACACACACATACGCACTCCTACCTACGTACATCTGATTTTCCTCCCTGTATTATTTGTTTTTCATCCTCCTCCCCTCCCCACTCCCAATCCTCCGTCATTAAATTTATTATCATTAAAATGAATAGTTTGATGATTCTCTTGATATAATTATTCATAATTAGAAGAGTTTGAAGGAAAATCGCTGATGTTTTAGTTGATATTAATACGGT
The DNA here is from genome assembly GCF_910589235.1 of Vespa crabro. NCBI lineage: Eukaryota > Metazoa > Arthropoda > Insecta > Hymenoptera > Vespidae > Vespa > Vespa crabro. The sequence continues at coordinate 5,189,962 of NC_060971.1, read as the reverse complement.
CGAAGGGACGATTAAGTGAGGAAAATTCGCACGTGCGTGTCGAAGCCACGGAATTGTGGTCGAGAGACGGTCAGGTATCCGCGAAGTAATTAACAAATTGGGGAGACGAGGATACCTTCTACTTCGTGAGAGAAAGGATGATCCTATCCCTTCTATTTCCCTACTATGTCTCTTTCTCTCTCTTTCTCTTTCTCTTTCATTTTCACTCTCCTTCTCTCTCTCTTTCTTTCTCTCTCTCATTCGTTAAGGGTTCTTATCGTAGCCGCGAATTAAAGGAGATACGATTCCGGATATAGCGAAGTTGTGTAGCAGAGAAGAGAGAGAGAGAGAGAGAGAGAGAGAGAGAGAGAGAGAGAGGCAAGTTTCGAGAACCACTGAGGGCCGCACGTGGAATTTTCACCCTGCGGTCGGAAATTATATACCGCGTGCGTGCCGAGGGACGAAACCGAAACCGGCTCGGTGATTTGATGCGAAAGCGGAATAATCCGCGGAACGAAAACTGCCGATAATGTCGCGCAAAGAGATATTACGAGAAAAAGATAAGGGGATATTGTTCTAATGCGGGAGAACAATTTTTACTTTGAGAAATTACTTTACTTTCGCGATTCACTTTTTTTTTTCATTTCTTTTATTTCTTTTTCTTTCTTTTTTTTTTGTTTCTCTTTTCTTTCCCTTTTTCTATTTTTATCTTTTCTTTTTTCCCCTTTAACCCTCTTAAACATCTCATCTCTCTTATCGACTATGCGAACTAATGAAAAGTGAATTATAGACGGAAATGCATTTTTTATATCATATGTCTCTTTAGTTTCGTTAAGTGGATTTTTAAAATTGTTTTTTTTTTAAATTCTTTGATTGTACAAGCCGGAAAAGGGCGGATATATTCAGGGTATATTCAAGTTAGAGAGAGAGAGAGAGAGAGAGAGAGAGAGAGAGAGAGAGAGAGAGAGAGGTAGGAATAGATTTGTATATCATAATATACAAATATAATATTTAAATATGATATCTGAAAATTTGATAACGTTCTCATTGTTAATAGAAGGATCATCAGAATCGTGATATTTTTGGGGCAAAGGAATAGAGATAAATTTTTCATTATAAACGTTAAGATTTTGTAAAATTTCATTCTTTATTAGAAGTAGACACGCCTCGAGATCAGTATCAGACGATGCGTAGAAATACCTGCGCAAAGGTTTGTCTTTAATGATCGCGGCTTCTGCGTTAGAATGCGTCCGGCTTGATTGTTTTTTACGAGAGGAAACAAGAAGAAAAGAAGAATAAGAAAGGAGAGGAGAAAGAAGAAGAAGAAGAAGAAGAATAGAGGGGAAAGAAGAAGAAGAAGGTGCGATCGTTCGTAGAGAAACGAGAGCGTGTTGTTAAACCTCTTCATTTTGGTAACAGAGTTACGGCTTTACCACAACGCGTGCCCGTAAATCAAGCAGCTCGGGAGAGAATCGCAGCATCTCCGCGAGTCTTTTTTTTTTATTATTTTTCTTTTTTTTCCTTTTTCATACCTTTTATTTTTACCACCTTTCTATGTGGCGCAGAGAGCAAAAAAAAAGAACAAAAAAAATAAAAAAATAAAAAAATAAAAAATAAAAGGAAAAAAAACGAGAGAAAGAAAAAATTTATTTAAACGTTTAATTTCACTTCGCTCGGGTTTTTTTTTGTTCTTTTTTTTTTTTGTTTTTTTTTTTGTTTTGTTTTTTTTTTTTTTTTAATAAATTCGTACGAGCGTACGAGCGCTTAATAAAGCGTTTCGTATAAACATCAAATAAACATCAAATACGTATCTATCGTGTTTCTAATGTCTTGATTATAATGATTCAGAATATTTCTCTAATTACATTCGATAAATTCTTATCGGATAAACGATAATTTACAGGATATTATTATCTATTATGAGAGATTAATATTATGTTATTTCTAAATTAATTTTTGATTATCTTTCTTCTTCTTTTTTCTTTTAGATTCGATGCTTTTTCTTACATTTCTACAAGCTCTTCGAAATCTGATCTCTTTCATTAATATCAATGATAATTATAGAAATGATCGATCATCGACCTCCGGTAAAGAAACAAAAATTCATCTCGTATTTTCTCGACGAGCTGTCATCGTCGTTATGCAAAGCACGTTGTCCGTGTGCGTGACGAACGCGTTTGCAACAAGATGCGCGACCCATCGCCTCTTGCTTAAACATAAAAGAGCACATAGAGTGCTCGGATACGTTCAAAGATGTAAGAGAGACAGAGAGACAGACAGACAGACAGAGAGAGAGAGAGAGAGAGAGAGAGAGAGAGAGAGAGAGAGAGACAGAAAATTAGCGTGTCTATGTGAATGTGTGTACGAAGCCTCTGCGAGGCCTGCCATAAAATCTGCGCCGTCTTTCAAAGCTCACGAACGGGAATTTTAGTACGACTTAATTACGACACACGTCTCTCTTCGCAAGCATATCATTCCTTTTTTTATTTCTTTTTTTTTTTTTTTTTTTTTTTTTTTTTTTTCTACACGCGATACAAAATTCTTCATTTTAATATTTATTTCGTCGATCGTTTTCGAAGGAAAAGAAAAACAAAAGAAATATAACTGGTGTGTTAACCGATCGTCCATCGGACGACGATCAAAAGCGTATATGATGACGATCTCGTGAAAAAAGAAAAAAGAAGCAAAAAAAACAAAAAAGAAAGTAAAAAATAAAAAAGAAAGAGAAGGAAAGGGAAAAGGAAAAGGAAAGAGAAGAGGAAGAAAAAGGGAAGAGGAGAAAATGAACGAATAGAAAAACGTGGAATCGACACGAGAAAGAAAACGAGCGACCATAGTAATTTCCTGGGATTCCGTGGAGTGGGGTGGTAGGGGGGAAGGCAATAGGGGATGAGAAAAAAGGATGAGGAGAGGAGTGGAAGAGGAAGCTAAGAGTTAATCGAGATAACAAAAAAAAAAGAAAATAAATAAAAATAAAAATAAGCGTGGAATATCGCGAGAATGGGTAGTCGACGAATGATGTTCTACGACGATGGTGGTTGATTGTATGTCGTGTGGTGATGAGAGAGAGAGAGAGAGAGAGAGAGAGAGAGAGAGAGAGAGAGAGGGAGAGAGGAGAGGAAGGAGGGTGATGGTGTTGGTGTTGGTGTTAGTTGGTGGTAGGTAGTCAACAATTTACTCGTTAGCGGGCCGCCGTGTGCCGCGCCGCTCAATTAACTCGCGAATCAACGAGCCCGACCGCTTTGTCCGCGCCGGGAATATTTTTGTAATTCGCGTAGGGCTCCTCGTGACCAACAAACGAGCGGAAAGAGGAAAAGAGTGGCTCTTTGGTTTGATATAGGGCATACCTTTTTTGTTTTTCCTTTTTCTTCTTTTTTTTTTTCGTTCCGGTTTTATTTCCCTTTTTTTCTCTTTTCCTTTTTTTCGTCGTTTTTGTTTTTTGTTCTTTTTTTTACTCTCTCTCTCTCTCTCTCTCTCTCTCTCTCTATGTGCGCCAAGGGCCGTATGTATGTACGTACGTACTATCGTACGTACGTGTTTGAAGTGATAGGTGAAGAGAGGAGAGAGTTGTGTTGTTAACAGCCGAAGGAAGGGAATTAAGAGTAACAAAAAAAAAAAAAAACTCAGAAGGGAAAATTGTACGAGACTAATGAAAAGCGACACTTGGTTTATCTCTTTTTTTTTTCCTTTACTTTTCTCCTTTTTTCTTCCTCAATTTATTTATTTATTTTTCATTTCTTTTACTTATTATTGTTGGACATTCTATCGAGTTGGATTAATCGTTTTTCTTTTTTATCCTTTTCTTTTTTTTCTTCTCCATTTACTTCTTTATTTAATCGCATCCTTGCGCAAACTTGTCTCCTATTTCTTTCGATATAATCGTTTCTCTATTTTTTATTATTTCGATTAATTAAGAACTATGCGAACTTTTCTATTCTATCCTTTTTTTTTGGTTTACCTCTCTTTTTCTTTTCCTTTTGTTTTTTTTTCTTTGTTTTTTTTTTCTTTTTATCAATAACGAGCATCCAAATAGGAATAAGAATTTTTTGTGGTTGTGTAAATGAAACACAGATATCTCGGGGATATAGAATTTTCGTTTCCTTCGAAGAGCTCTGCAGACCTGCACGTTAATTTCGCTTGAATGCACTGAAACCCACCTGCTACGTTCTCATACCTCTCTTCGTCGTTACTTATTTCGAAGCGGGGAAAGGCGAACGTAGAACGTAGGGAAGAACGTAGAATTCGAATCGAGTGTCTGCCTTTAAATCCAACGTTTGCAACGCATTTCTGTTTTGATCGTTCCATAAAACGACGGTCAATGCTTGCTACATATGTTCTCTCTCTCTCTCTCTCTCTCTCTCTCTCTCTCTCTCTTTCTTTTTCTCTCTCTGTCTCCCTCTTTTTTAAGTATCGAGAAACACGGAAAACATGGAGAACACGTCGTAGGGTTGATAAGTACTTTGCACACCAGCGAAAGTTTTCAAATGGATAAAAGGAGAAAAGAGAAAAAGGAGAGAGAGAGAGAACTTGATGATAAACGTTGCTTTTAAATAGCTCAATAGTTAGGCTCATATGGTGCATCAGACGACATAAACCTGACCACTGTCGTAAAATCTTCGTAAATGTTCGTAACTCCGACGACATGTGTATTCGTGTCTATGGGTAACTTTGTGATGGAGTAGATATAAATCCATGATTTTACTTTAACATAGAATATACTTATATGGTATGGATATAGTATACACATATATATATATATATATATATATATATTTATTTTTTACGATTAGTTATTGTTAGAATTTGAAATAGATTCTCGGCCATAGGAAGTTTGCTATACTTTTCGATATCGATATTATATATTTTTTTTCTCTCTCTCTATTTTTTTTTCTCTAGGACGAAGGATAATAAAAATCCTATGGGCATTGTACGATAAAGAAAACCGGTATCGGCTGTTTCTACGGTTCTTTCCCTTTCTCTCTCTCTCTCTCTCTCTCTCTCTCTCTTCTTCTTTCTCTTTTATTCTTCACTATGTGTATCGGTGCTTGCAGACTCAGCCAGTCAGAAGATATTAATAACAAAATATGATATAATAGGCGCATCCCTTTGCGAAATACAATACAATGTTTATGCAGCGGATTAAGCGATGTTGCGAGTGAAAAACGCGATGGAAAAAGTATTGACCTGTCTGGTAAGGAGAATTTTTGAACGGTTCACGAAGTATCCCTTGGACAATTTAAATTCCGTATGTTACTGTACTCTCGCGCAAGGGCAGATGCTTCGGAAACACGCTACCCTCTTCGATCCTCGCTTTTGATTAGCCCACGGGAAAGATTTACCTTCGAGATTAGACGAAGCATCGATTTTTCGTCCGAGGTACGATCATCTCCGAAACGAAAATCGTTCGATGCTTGAAGCACATAAACGGTGATTCAACGACGTACATACGATCTGCTTTGTAATCATCTCGCGTATTACTTATTTCCTTCTTCTTTTTATCCTTTCTCTATTTTTCCTTCTTTCGTTTATTTTTCTTTTCATTTTTATTTTTCTCTTTAGCTTTTTCCTTTTTCTTTTCTGTTTTTCTTTTAACAGAAATCCGATTTAATGCATTCACATTTGATTTAGTACGATTACAGTTTCTTTCTTTTTTACTCACGTAAGATTGATACGCTAATAGAAATTTGTTCTTTAATTCTTTTTTCTTCTTTATTTATTTATTTTTTTTCATACAATGTCATTGTACTATCTTTAATATTTAATATTATTTCTTTTTCTCATTTTTCCTCCCTCTCTCTCTCTCTCTTTCTCTTTCTTTCTTTCCTTCTATTCTCCATTGTTAGAGGTATTATAAATCAGACGAAATTCAGGCCCAAGAGCGATAGGTCCGACCTAACTCGGATATCGTGTTCCCACGTAATAGATTAATATCAATAATTTGTAAGATTGCCAAGGCAAAGAAGAAGAGAGAACGTCCGAAATGTCGGAGGAAGAAAATTTGCATGAATCTCTTGTTCTCGTACCAGATAGATAGATAGATAGATAGATAGATAAATAGATAGATCCTAAGATCACTGGCGAATAAGAGGTAAGAGAAGAATCGTCACGAATTTTTCTCTTCGTTGGTCGTGAAAGAGAAATAAAGGAAAAAAAAAAGAAAGAGAAAGAGAGAAAGAGAAAAAACCAACCCCAAAATCATATCCGACCCTAAGGCTACATACTCTCTCTCTCTCTCTCTTTCTTTCTCTTTCTTTCTTCCTTTTTTTCATGTCTGAAAATAGATACGACCGCGATCGATCCGTCTAATTTTAAAAATGGAATGAAAAAGAATCATGCTCGTAGGAATGATGGCTTTTAAGAATTTCGTTGGAACATATAATAATGCGTTATAAAACGTTTGGAAAGATTAATATATATATATACATATTATAATGCAAATTGGATTTTTTACTTAAAGAAAAAAGAAAGAAAAAAAGAGAAGGAGGAAACAAGAATTCCAATTTTATACACTCTGTCTGAAGTAAAGTACTTAATTATTATATCAATAAATCTTAACGTGAAAGAATCCTTTGCGTTTGAATAAGGATTGATGATTTAATCATTGACTCGTTCGTTTGAACACATTTAACCAAGTTAGATATTCTAGCAGGTTGAAGAGACAGACAGAGAGAGAGAGAAAGAGACACAGATAGCGAGAACAAAGAGAGCGATATCAAATGTAGACGGTGACTTCGATGACGGCACGGTTGATGACGAAGAAAAGGATTTCGCACAGTGCCAGACATAGAGATATAATAAAAGGAGAATAATAGAAAGAATGAGAGAATGAGAGAGAGAGAGAGAGAGAGAAAGAAAGAAAGAGAAACGTTTTCGAGCCCACAAGGAGTGTAAATAATACCACGGCTGATTGTGGGCGTGGCTGACAGAACTCTAAAATGCTTCGACTATATATCAAAAGGTTTACTACACTCGGATGATGCTCGTGGAGACCCACGAAGAACAAATATTGGATCTCTTTCTTGCACTTGAAGAGGTAAATGGCATGTAAGGTGGGAGAAGGAAGGAAACTCTTGTTCAGTTATTGTCGTTAGAGAATACAAGAAAGATCGGTCGTTCTCTTCTTCCTGCTTCCTGAAACTTCTTCTTCCTCCTCCTCCTCCTCTTCTTTTTCTTCTTTCCTTTTCCTTTTTCGTTTTTTTCTTTTTTTTTTTTTTATTATTTACCGTAACCATTAGCAGAAAGATAAGAGCAACGTCGTCGATAATAATTCCCAGCATAATAAATCTCAATGAAATAATTTCCACGAGAGAGAGAGAGAGAAGTTTAATTTACAAAAATTACTTAGTCGCGAGAAATGATGATGAAATTTTTAAATAATTTATAATCAATAAACTAATACAATAGACGTGTCTAATAGAAATATCTCGATTACATGTATAACATAAATCGGCGTATTATCAATGGAAATCATTTGAAGGAATGATAAAAGATGATATAGATCGAAATCGATTAATCTCAAATGGCGAAAGAATCGAAGAATCGATTAGGTCAATCGCTATTTGTCTGACGGTATATAATATGTAGGTGGTTAGGCACTGGCATAAGGTCTTCTTATGTCTCAATAATAGAGGGACGAGCAGCTCTTAGGAGCAGCAACTCGATAAAGAAGAATGGGTGTGGTGAACTAGGAAAGCGAGAAAAAAGCGAGGTATAGGAGGAGCGACGAGGTGTATGCATGCTTCTATGGCATCCATTCTATCTCTTTCTCTCTCTTTCTCTTTCTCTCTTTTTCTCTCTTTCTCATTCTTTCTCTCACGATTCTCTTTGGAGGTAGTTCTCCGTGTTGTTGGGAGTTAAGCTCGTGAACTACCTCGATGGCTGCCTGCCTTCCTGCCCGTCTGCCTGACCATCCGGCTGACTGGTTAGGTGTTTGCTTGCTTGCTTGCTTGCTCGCTCACTCGCTTGCTTACTCGCTTACTAGTTCGCTTACTCGCTCGCTTACTCGCTCGCTTACTCGCTCGCCTGCCTTCTAGGCTGCCTGCTAGGCTGCCTGCTTTCTTACCTACTTGTTTGCCTGCCTGCCTGCCTGCCTGCCTGCCTAGCTGACTGCCTGCCTGGCTGACTGCCTGGCTGACTGCTTCGACTCTCGATTACTTGAAAAACCGGATTCCTCCTGCGCGAAACTCCGTTTCCCGTCTTCTGTTTATATGTACACCAATGGGCACGACTGGGGAACAATATTAGGCCTATATGGTGATACACACGTGCATAAGCGATCATTCCCTCGTTTCCCTTTTGCGTCACGCACTTTTATATCGGCTTTAACTTTGTTCGTTTTCTCTTCTTCTTCTTCTTCTTCTTCTTCTTCTTCTTCTTTTTCTCCTCCTTTTTCTTCTTTTCCTTTTTTCTTTCTTTTTCGAAAGGAAGAGCCTCAATCTTACGAAGTTTCCGAGGATGAGCAAATTGTCTCTTTCGTTCGTTTTGTTTTGTTTTTTGTTTGTTGTTGTTTTTTCTCTTGTTCAATGGAAAATTATTTTTTGCTAATGAAATAATTTAATAATAAAATAATTTTTGAAGTTTAAATTTATTAAGATTCATTTCAAATTCCCAAGGTATATAATAGAGAGTTATTTAAGTATTAAAATTATAAAACAACACGTTGGCTGTTGTAATATGTGTAAAGGATAAGAGACATAATTTCTTCGTCGTTTGTTAAGAACAATGGGCGATAGTATTTACTGTGTGAAAGTATCGACGTTAAACAGAAAGGTAGTCGAAGTAAGTACGTAGGCCCAGGGACAAAGGGCAGATTTTCCAAATAATTTCACGTCGCGCAGCTGAGCGTGCGATCAACCAACCGGAAGAGGAGTAATCTTTCTTTGTGAAGAGATACAGAGTGGGTGGAAAAAGAGAAGGAAAGAGAGAGAGAGAGAGAGAGAGTAGGAAAAGAAATGTTAGGATGAAAGAAAACATGCTGACTTCGAGTTAAAAGATCTTCTTGTATCCTCAGGCAAGATAATTTGATTTCTTATGGATTAATTAAAGAAATATTTAACAAAAACGAATTTAATTAACGATTTTCTTCCTTTTCTTTCGTTTCTTTTTTCTTACTTTCCATTATTAACGTAATAATTATCTGATACATTTTTCCCGTAATACTTCTTGTAATTAATTGATACGTTCGATGGATTAAAAAGAAAGAAAAAAAAAAAGAAATAATGATGATCGATCGATCATCTTCATTTTGAATCGTCTTTGGGAATATCATTTGACCTACATACATATGTACATGGATATGCTACTTGTCAAGATGATGAAATCGATAGGAAATAATTCCGAGGTCGAAGTCGATTCGTAAGCTTCGACAATGAAGCCTTCGGAGTCAAGGATGTAATTTAAAAAGGCCACTTCATTCCGGCACTTATCCTCGCCGTGCAGCAAAAGTCCGTGTTCGAGATGCATAACAAATTTCACTGGTGTCTTCGCCCTCCATTCATCCGTTCGTCTTATGAAGGAAGAAGGAAGAAAGAGAAAGACAGAAAAATTGAGAGAGAGAGAGAGAGAGAGAGAGAGAGAGAGACGTGACGAGGCTATGGAAGAAGGAGGAGGAGTAAGAGGAGGAGAAAGAGGTGGAGGTGGAGGAGGAGAATAAGAAAAAGAAGAAGAAAATAGCCGGCTCTCATTTAGCCTGGCAATTTATTCTCGCGTTTTGTAATTAACACCAGAAAAGAAGTTGCGAAGTCGTTCCTCTCCTACAGGCATGATTCGAAGTATTCATTCTTTTGTTCTTCTCTCATCTCTTTTCTCTCTGATACTCTTCATTCTCATCTTCCTCTTTATTACATCCTTTGATATCAATATTGATACACATACTAACATACGTTACGATATATTAATAATATTTGAGAGTAAATCGTTTTAAAATACGTCAAAAGTCAATTGAATTAACGATAACGACATATATTTTCAATAATAATTAAATATAAATTTTATTTAAATTTTGAATATTATTATCATCATCATTATTTTCATTATCATCACTATCATCATTAACAATGGTTATGAATGTATTATAAAATACGGAAGAATATTGAGAAACAAGATGGAGAATATGTGAACGACAACGAAGAAGAAACATAGAGAGAGAGAGAGAGAAAGAGAGAGAGAAGGAGAGAGAATGAGGAGAAGAAAGAAAGAAAGAAAGAAAGAAGCATGGAAAGAAGAAGCGACGATGATGGAGGCCTCTCCTCTGCATGCCACTGCAGTCAGCTCAGACTGAAAGCGGTCCGTATAATTATGGGTTGTCACCTCATCAGCTGAGGGAGGGGCAAGGAGTTGCTTGTGGTGTCTTGGAGTGGGAGAAAAAAGCGAAGTTAAAGGAAGGGCACTCTTTAGCTTAAATCGTACATTATCGTTCGTTTCCATTGTACAATCGTTCTATTTCATTCATATTCCACGAACGTAAAGTTAATAAAAGGAAAATGATTCTTATCGACGATAATTATTCTCTTTTATTATATTTTCTATGTAAAATTTGTTCGTCGTAAAAGTGAAAACAGAAAGAGGAAAGGAAAAAGGAATAATTAGAAAAATGTAATATGAAAAGAAAAAGAAAAAGAAAAAACAAAGAATTGGTATAGTTTAGAATAAGAATATGTACGTATATATATATATATATATATCTTATGGTTAAAGGAAGAAAGGAAAGGATAAAAGATAGAGAGAGAAAGAGAGAGAGAGAGAGAGAGAGAGAGAGAGAGAGAGAGAGAGAGAGGAGAGTACCGCGGTTAAGTGGAGAGTTTAGAGGAGTTTCATTAAATCATATGGATTGGGGATAATGTATGTTATTGAGCGGAGCGTCCAAATCACGCTCTATAAGTTGTAATAAGTCCAATTTTGGGGCCGGTCATGGGCCGGATCCCACAGTGGTTGTCAAAGATATCGCGACTTGCTTCGAGTAACTTTACAGAGACGGCTTTGGATTAATGGCAGTCACTGAACAACGAAACCGCCACTTACTCGTCAAACGGCCAGCCGGTCCGCCGAAATCACTGCCATTTAGATAATTTGTAATGAATAGGCACCTCCAACTATCTCTCTCTTTCTTTCTCTCTCTTCTTGTGTATTGCACATCGTCTCTCTCTCTCTCTCTCTCTCTCTCTCTCTCTCTCTCTCTCCCTCTTTATCTCTATCCTCTATCTTTCTCTTTCTTTCTTCCTTTAGACTTTTATTCGTTCTCAGTATCTTCCTCCTTTTCGCACGACTTTCTGACCGAGGCCGTGACCTTAAAATGACAAGAGTTTCACCTGTCCAATATTTCATCGGCCATTTTGGGCATCTTTACCCTTTCTTGGAAGGATACTTTTATTTGTTCGTATAGCAGATCAAGGAACCGAGTTATAAACGAGGTAATCAAGAAAAGATTTAGAAAGATCTCTTTGATGATTAGCGGATGAGAATGCAAAAAAAAAAAAAAAGAAAAACGAAAAAATAATAATAATAGAAAAGAAAACGATGTAAGTAAAGAAAAAAAAGAAAGAAAGAACAAAAGTAAAAATAAAAATAAAGTATATCAGAAAGATATCAGATTGTTCAGATTATCATTTTCATTATCATATTCACCAAAATTCATTAACATATTTATCAAAAATGTATTTATACGTATGACAATGCGAATTAATGTTTATTATTAATGCGTCGTTTTGATTACAACGATGATTACAACGTACACGTAAGTTCAATAGATTATTGAAAGACAATATATAGATTGGAAGATTGATGTGAATATATAAGAGAGGGAAAAGAAAAAGGAAAAAAAGATAAAAAAAAAAGAATAAAGAAAGGAAAAAGAAAAAGGAAAAAGAAAAAGGCAAAAATGAAAAGTATGTTTCGTTGATAGCAGTTATGCGCTTATAAACGAGAAACTTATCGGTGGCACGCGTCGCCGCAACAAATGACGATGGCAGTACGACGATGCGTCGTAGGCGATCTTTTACGGTTGAGGCTTGGGACAACGGCACAAACGGGGTTGAATCGTGGCGTCGAAGGTTCGAGCCATCAATCAAAAAACGTGACCGTGCATGTATTATCGCCTATCCACCTCTCGCCCCTCCCTCTCCCTCATCGAATCTCTCGTCCCTTGAAAAATCGAAATCCGTATAATACTCGCAGGAATAGCAATGACTTTTCTCCCTTCTATGAAAAGTTGACTTTTCTATATGCAAATAAACAAAGTGTCAATGAAAAAAAAAAGAAAAAAAAGAATAATAACAATAATAAAATTATTATAAAATCTAAACCAAAAAACATATATATATATATATATATATTATTATTATTATTATTATGAATTGTATATAATACGTGATGATAGAAATAGATAGATGATGAATTTAAATAATTTAAATCTCTTTATAACAATGAATTATATATCATAAAATTATAAATAATATACAAAGATCAAAGATTATGATATATTTAAGAGGAAATTCTTAGAGAATGATTATATCGAGTAGTCGAAAATTGTTGTTTCTCTCGGGGCTACGTAAATCCATCACGAGTGGGCCATTAAGTCGATGCGCAAACACTGGCGCACGACTACGACTACAACGACGACGACGATGACGATGACGATGAGGATGACGACGATGACAACGATGACGACGACGACGACGACGACGACGACAACTATGAGACCGACGAGGAGGCGAACGCAAATCAACGCGTAGATTATATGCAGAGAGCTGCCGTTGCGCTAGCCGTTGTGATTGATATTTGGTTAAGCGGCCGGCGATCCATCAAGCCTACGAAAGCGCTCTTTATCCGAGGCTTGCCACGAGCTTCACGTCTCGCCTGATTTCACTGAAATCCGGATACCCTTGCACCCTTCTACGTTGTCCCTATGTGTCCTTCCCATCCCTTTTCCCGTTTTCCCTCGTCCTTAACTCCAAGTTACTAACCTTCCTACGTATTTATATCTATTCATAATATACAAGTAGTGGTATTAGTCTAATCTAATAAAAAAAAAAAAAAACAAAAAAGAGAAAAAAGAAAAAAGTTAATTAACAATCAATCATATTTATTAGGAAATAGGAGATTTTTTTTTTTTTTGATAGATCACGATTTCTTTTTTTCTTTTCTTCTGTTTTAATTTTATCGTATCTGGATATTTTGCGTACTGGATTAAAAAAAGAAAAACAAAAAAAAAAAAAAGAAAACGAAGAAAAGATAAAGGGAAAGAAAAAAAGAAAAGAAGATTACAGTATAGGACAGCTGTTTCATGTATTCCTTTTTTTTTCTACTCCTTTGTTCACAGATGTACCAAGGATGGAAAAGTCACCGCTTTTAGCGAATGGCTATAATCATCCACCCACACACCTCAGTCACATGCAATTCATGCAGTTGGGAGGACACCCAGGTGCAGGACACACAGCCATACTCTCACCAGCAAGTCTGCCGCATCATCTTCAAGCACAGGCTCAGGCTCGTGCCGAGCAAGGTCTCAAGGTTAACCCAAATATGACCAACATCGAGGCGCTTGCGAGGTCAGTTTTTCTTTTAATAATCATTTTTTCTTTTCTTTTCTCCCTCTCTCTCTCTCTCTCTCTCTCTTTTCTTCCCTTTTTTTTCTTCTTACTGTTATCATATCACCGATAGTCGTTTTTATTATAAGAGTATTATCATTTCAAAATTATTCGAAGGCTTCGTAATCGCGTACGAAAATTACTTTTTATCTCGCCATTGCATGTTTTGTGTTCGTATAGATGCCATTGATGTTATAATATTTCATTGAGAAGGACCTTTCGTTGGAACACGTTCATGGTGTTTTAAAGGGATTAAAATGTTATCGTACGGGACGAGAGCAAGATGTTATCGTGACACTATGGGCGATATTTCGGAAGCGACGACTGTGTCCCAGCGGGAAACATTTTCATTAACATCGGTTAGGATTTTACGAGCCACCTGAGAACGTTGCCCGTGCGTGTGTGAAAAAGAGAAAGCTCATGAGAGAGAGAGAGAGAGAGAGAGAGAGAGAGAGAGAGAGAGAGAGAGAGAGAGAGAGAGAGCGAAAGGAATGAAAAAAGAGAAAATGTTATGGTTGATCATCGTCCGTTCATATAGAAAAAAATATTCTTTCCTATTATTTTAATATTTTATT
>NC_060971.1:5133325-5173325 GCF_910589235.1 Vespa crabro | reverse complement strand
TCGAATTCTTCATTAAAAGTGTGTTACTCTTTTACCTACGGTTACCGCGATCCATCGCGGATAATAAGGTAGTAGTAGGTTCTCTTCTTAGCTATGTTTTTCTCATTAGCTGTATCTCCCGTACCACTCGAAGACGAAGACGGAGACGGAGACGTTAGTCGTTAGGGATCGGAATTAGGTTCGTTTCTTCGTAACTCTGACGTCTCTTTTAATCATCGTACTTCAAAGCACCAGCGGCATATTCGTGTTAGCTCAGACGTAGTCGGTCAACTCGGTGAATCAAAAAAAAAAAAAAAAAAAAGAAAAAAGAAAGAAAGAAAAAATGGAAGAAGTATAAGAAGAAGAAGAGGAAGAAGAAGAAGAAGAAAAAGAAGAAGAAGAAAAAGAAGAAATGAGATATCTAACTTAGGCAGACGAAGAGGAAAAATCTTCTCTATCACATCCCTACCCCCTGTTCCAACCTACTCCCATCTCGCTTCCCTCCCACATTCTGCATCCTATCTTATCCCTTCTCCTTTCTATCTTCTTCCTACGTCTCATTTCTCTTTTCTTTTTCTTCCTCTTTAAGATCTTCTTTCTCTCTTGATCAATAAGACTGATCAAGGAAATCCTAATAATCCCCTAATAAGGGGATAATAATATTGTCGCTAATGATTTCTTATGTTTTGTCCTGTTTTACCTGAAGTATTGCCTTTTGTGTTCCACAGGTCCGGGACGGTATGGGAAAACTGCCGAGCTGCCTACGAAGATATTGTCAAACACCTTGAAAGGTAGGAGAAGACACACAAGTAATAAGTCTATCGATTTAATCTCGTTAACTTGGTAATAAAAAAAAAAAAAAAAAAAAAAAAAAGAAGAAAAAAAACAGAAAAAAAATAGAAAAAAAAAGAAAAAAGTAAAGAGAAAGAAAAGAATTGTCAGGGAACAACAATTGCGGGGATATTATTACGAGCGGATTCTTATCGAATCGGTACCTTTTAACTAGTCGACTTATTTAAAATACGCTTTTCGTTGCTATCGATTTACGTCCACGTGTTTCGACATGGTTTTCGAAATTTAAAGGGGGAAAAAAACTAAAAAAAAAAAAAAAAAGAAAAAGACAAGAAAGAGAGAGATAGAGAAAGAGAGAGTGAAAGAACAGGGAAAGAAGGAGGGAAAGGAATCGAAGAAAAAAAAAAAGCAAATAAAAGAAGAGAGAAAAGGAAAGGAAGCACAAAAAAAAGAGCAAAACAAAAGGTAAAGAAAAAAGAACGAGGGGAAAAAAAGGGGTAAAATGAAAAGACAAAAAAGAAGGAAAAAGGAAAAAAAGAAAGAAAAAATCTCGTTATTCCCGAAGATCCTCGTAACGCCGAATCGCGTGTCCGTGATGCGTATGCGTTGCATCAGCGTTGCATACCAACCCGTTGCACTTCCGATAAATCAGTATTACCGTGAAGCGTCGAGTTTCCGGTCGCACGACAGGTTGAGTCCTGAGGCCTGACGCGGTAATGCCAACATGATTTGTACGGTTCGAGCTCTCCGCCTCTCTCATCCTACTCTCTCTCTCTCTCTCTCTCTCTCTCTCTCTCTCTCTCTCATTCTGTCTCTGTTTCTCTCGCTATCTCCACACACCTCCCTCAAACTACATACCCCTCTTTCCTTCTGGTCTGGATGGAAAGCAAGCGAGAGTCACCGATATATAGCAAATACCAATAGAGAACCGCGAGTTGCTCCTGCTCCGATAGCAGTAACGTGCGCATACCCACCCAAAGCGCGCACAACCACACAGAGCCACGATGTTTCCCCGTGATCCTAACCACTTGTCACTTCACGGCACGCAGATCATCGTCGCGACGTGAACGTCCATCATTCGGGGATTAAATCATTCGGTTGGCCTCGAAACACTCCTCGCATCGACCGTTCGGCAATTTTCTCTTGGCGAAAGGGCTCTCTAAAACCCCCTACTAAGCCGATTTCCCTTTTATCTTAAGAAGTAATAGTAGTAGTAGTAGTAGTAGCAATAGTAGTAGTAATATCGGATAGGTAATCATTGATGGTTAGACATAAGAAGACGTTCAATCCAATTCTTTGAAAGTTTAAATGGATCTTTTTGTCTCTTTCTCTCTTTTCTTTGGTATTTCGTACCGGGTAAGGGTGGAGGAGGGGAGGGGGCGAGCGGGAAGTTCGATCAAATAAGAGAGCCAGTCGAAGGATCGTTAAAACGAGCTTTGAAAATCGCCACTCGACGGATAACGTTGGAAACGTCATTTCCAATTCAAAGGTAATGACCATTGGTCCCGTCTCTTTCTCTTTATCTCTTTCTTTCTTTCTCTCTCTCTCTCTCTCTCTCTCTCTCTCTCTCTCTCTCTCTCTCTCTCTCTCTTTCATCAGGCCCGTGGCGATCGCCCTCACATTCTATTTGCTTTAGCAGCCGCCCAACGTTGACTTCGTCAACCGGACAAACGCGTATTGTGATTTCGGGCCTTTGACTGGTAGCCGTTCGATGGATATCGCAGGGGGTGGTAAATGGACGACGAGGCAGGCAGGCAGGCACGGAGGAGGAAGCGTTGGCGTATATGGGGGGTGAATCGACGGCCGGTTGAGGCAAACGGAGGACCGAAGGGTGGCTCGAAGGGACGGACAAGCGAGAGAGCAGCCGTGAATATTCATGCCGAGAACCCTAGACGAATTCGGACTTGTTGCGACTGACACTGATGTAAACCTTTGTTTATTCTGCGTGCTCTCACCCCTTTCGAGCTTTCTCTCTCTTTCTATCTCTCCCTCTCTATATCTCTCTTGTATCTCTTTCTCTCTCTCTTTTCGATTGGACCAAGAGAGAAAGAGATAAAGAAAGAGAGAGAGAGAGAGAGAGAGAGAGAGAGAGAGAGAGAGAGAGAGAGAAACTGAGGCCACAAGCACGAAACGAACCCCCCTGAGTATTTAACTGAGAGTTAAATTCTGATTAATCGCCGGCAACGCCGTTATTAATTGTTTGTCCTTTTGATTTTACAAGCAAACGGATAGAAGAGAGTCTGGCGCTATAGCAGCTTGCTCGACCGACTCACGCCCTCTCACTTTCTCTTTATCTTTATCTTTTTCTCTTTCTCTTTCTTCTCCTCTTTCGACTGGTTATCCCCACGTGTCGTGTCTAATCCAAGCGCTTTGCACGTGACAAACGTTTAACTCGACGGAAGGAAGGTTTCCTTTTTCGTTTGAGAAGAGTTATATCACTCGTTTGTCTTTCTCCTTCGCACGTTTTAAATTCAATCTACGAATCCGTATAGTATTCCTTTTTTCTTTTTTTTTCACAAGCTCGGTATTACCTACACACATATATACATATATATGTATGTACATATATTTCTAAAATTATTACAGATATTATTCCTAAATTGGTATATAATAATATCTTTATATTACTATTATTCACGTACTATGTATATGTTTGACACCGGAACATCCAAGAGGATCGAACGTTAATCGAAGCGAAGTAAAAACCTGACTACGGAGAATCGCGACATCATCATCGATTTCCCAATTTAGCTCGTTAAGCCCGGCCGGCAGCGCGGTACGGTGACAATGGGTGGCTCTAGCTGGGTGGCTGCTGGGCCTCCCGGGAGAAATGCGTGGAGAGGGTACGCGCGAGATAATAATCTGATTCTGCGGTAAACTCGCGAATACGCGGAGCTACGAGCCCCGGATAGAGGCGGCCGGTTAAAACGCGAGCACGACCCTCCGACAGAGGCAAACCTCTCTCTCTCTCTCTCTCTCTCTCTCTACTCGACATACAGTCTCTTTCTCTATGCTAGAGAGAGTACGAGAGAGAGAGAGAGAGAGAGAGAGAGAATTTAGCCCCGTAAAGTAAGTAATATTAATGGTCCCTCAGAATGTTCTGGTATCAATGCGCTAATGTCGGCTTCCTGGCTTTAAAACTACTAAGTCATTCTAGCATAATTCAAAGCGCATTGTCGTTCTCCATTCAAACATCCAACCGTTGAGTTGCCATTGGTTTTCACCAAGTTGGATTTTCTTATCGTCGAACCCTCCTGCCAAAATTCTATCCCCCTTTTTCTTCTTCTTCTATTTTCGTTATTACTTCTCTCTTTCCCTCTTCTTAATTTCCTCGAGGTTTCGTATATCTCCTCTCTTTCTCTTTCTCGTAACGATCGCAACCCTAACTATGAAACTCTCTCTGTCTTTCTCTTTCTCTCTCTCTCTCTCTTTTCTTGGGTAAGCGTCATTAATTACCAGAACGACGTCGTCGGCGACGTCGACGAGGCTCCTATCGTCCGGGACATCTGCTGGAAAATAATATTCATAAAGTTGAGCCTCCTCGTTATGGGCGATTCGTGCTATGTGCTCGTTTCCTCTTTCCCTGCTACCCCCACTGACCTCTCTCTCACCTACCCTTCTTTCTTTCTTTCATTCTCTCGCTCGCTCACTCTTCCTCTTTGTAGTTGTGAATTAAATGAAAACGTTTGTTAATGTCAACCATAGGCTTTTATATATGATCAATTATCTGATTCGAAGCTGGATTTAATACCAATCGCAATGTCTAATTATATTAGATAATAATTAAATTAAAACAATTTATTTAGAATTAGAAACGAATTGTAACCTTGTATCGTTTTAAATCGATATTTTTCGGATTTCGTAATATTTCAATTATACACGCACACATACACACACAAACATGCATACGTATGCACGAATGTGTGTATGTATCATGTAATATATTTTTATTTCTATGGGTTTTACGGTAGGAGAATGAAAAATAAGAGAAACAGGTAATTTTATTCGGTGATCTGTTACGCGATAGCAAGCTTATGAGGCGTCGACTATGAACAAGGATGGGAGGGATAGGGGAGAATACAAGTGGGGAGTGAAGAAGATGAAGAGGGGGACGTAGGGAGGGGTAGGGTGAGAAGGAGAGACGCTAATTGCACTCAAACGAACTGTCAGCGCCTTGGCGCACGCACACCATGCCCTGACGTATTTATGTCTCGTAGACGTTTGACGCGAGTCCCGCTGCGTTACACCATCCTCTCTCTGCTCAAGTAATACAACATACATACGTAGCTTTGCTTTCGTGCGTGTAATAATGATGCGTTACGATTAACGCCTTGAGAAATACGTTTTCCTCGTTTGCTAATGTCGATTGATTAAAATTGTACCTATCTCCGATGTATATGTATATATATATATATAATATATATGTGTCTATTTGTGGGTTAACGCGTTTACTTCTATTTAATAGTTAACTATTAACTTAAACTGATTATCGTAAAAAATTTGTTGAAAAAAATTTCACAAATACTTATAATTAAGTTTGGCCTTTCTATGATATTATTAATAGACTCAACATTTTTTTTTCTTTCCTTTTGTCCGTTCCTTCTTTGCATTAGAGAGGATATTTAATGGATTAATTAACTTCGATGTCGATTGACTTATTGATTCGACGTGTGGGATATGATTTTTTACAAGGACAAAGGAAAAAAAAAAACGAAAGAAAAAAGGAAAAGAAAGGGAAGAAAAAAAGAACTGGGACACTAAAAACTGTGGTATTTTGGAATTGTTGGATCGTGACTCTTCGTGATCTAGTTTTTATCTAAAATGATTCAAGAGAAAGGACAATTAACCACTCGAAATGATTTTCTTGATAAAACTTGTGGTAAAAATAAGAGGATGAGTTCGCGTGAGCCTGAATTTTCGAGTGAATAACGATCGAGAGATCTCCCTCAGACAAAAATAGTTGATCCAACGTGACAAAAAGGGATCATCCTTGGAAACATACTAACTTCGCCCGTTCGATCCTTTCTACGAATCGATTATGTGGAAACCGTGCATCGAAGAAAGGAGGTTAGATCGCAGGATTCTCCCGATTAACTTAAGCTTTCTCGAAAGGAGTCTCGTGTTACGTCACACATGTATTACGTCGCTTGACTGACTATCCTAAACGTTCTAGTTCGAAAATATCTCTATACATAATTTATATATCCTTTTTTCGTGGAATATAAGAAAGGATCGTGCGTTTTGATCGACGCCACGAAACGATTTCGATCGTCCTCGATCATCTCCTTCCTCTTCCTTCTTTTATTTATTTTCTTTTTTTTCCCTTTTTTTTTATCATTTCTTTTAATCTTCTCTCTCCTTTTGACCTTTAACACTTCATTCCATATGTTTCCTTGCCTATTAATTTTTTTCTTCTTCTTCCTTTCCTTTTTTCACCCTCCTGCCTTTTATCAAATAATCCATCGGTCATTAAAAATAGGATTCGAATTCTTTTTAACACGTTCAAAAAAAAAAAGAAAAAAGAAAGAAAGAAGGAAAGAAAGAAAAAAGTAAAAGAAAGAGAAGTAACTTATATACATATGTTTACGACAAATTATTTATATCCTCACGTCGTCATAGTCTAGACAAAGGAATTCTACGATGGCTGGTCCGTTAGAAAATATTTTTGGATATGCACATATTTAATATCCTTCTCTATTCCGACGAAGTTTCCGGATCATTTACGTTGATGCGTCGAAAGAACGTCGTTCGAAGTCTCCTAAACCTGTCACGTTGTGTTGTCTGTTGGACGGTAAATACTTCTTTCCTTGAAGAGAGACTGTAAGAAAGAAGGAGAGGAGAAAAAAGAGAAAAATAGAGAGAAAGAAAGATGGACAGATAGAAAGTCAATGTGCGTGTGTATGTATCTCTCTCTCTCTCTCTCTCTTTCTCTCTGTATATGTGTGTATAGGAAAGTGTCATGTTTTACCAAGGTGCATTATTAGAACGTACGTCGGTGCTCGGTAACGAGGTACACCGAGCAAACTTTGGCACGCGACGAGCGAAAGCCGGTGACTTCAACGCCTCGACGCGTTCTCGTTCCTCCTCTTGTGCGACAAAACGGTGATTAATTAAAAACATAATTAGTCCACGGTCTCATGGCGTAACGATGTGTCATACGCAAACACATATGTTTTATATATGTGTGTGTATATGTATATATATATATATATATATACAGAAGAGTAGTAGGACTAAATCTACCGTGAAATTATCATCCGAAATCGACTCGCCATTTTTTCGGTTCTTTTCATCTCTCGTCGTTAAACCATCTTCTCTCTCTCCCTCTCTCTTTTTCTCTCTCGCACACACTGTCTGCGTCTATCTTTCGTTCTTGTTTCGTCTATCATCGTAAGTACAGCCAACGATATTTCCTCGACGATCGGTCGTTCCGAAGACTAACGAGCTTACGATCATCGTCATCTAATTTGTTGAGTCGTGTGGCGAACGAACCTCGACGTTAGAAAGAGAAGGAGAAAGAGAGAGAGAGAGAGAGAGAGAGAGAGAGAGAGAGAGAGAGAAGACTTGACGTGTCACCGTCTTCCTACCAGTAACGTTAAGCTCCGTACTAATTATTCCTACGATTAGTGCTGACGAAGGATCGTTGAACTCTATACTTTTAACTGGAACAGGATGTTACCAAATTAACTTTGTTTAACGATCAAATTTTCGAAGAAAATCTGATATACATAGGTGTCACGATTGAAACTATAATTTCGATTAGAAATACTCTCGATTATCATTTATCCCTCTTTCTCTCTCTCTCTCTCTCTCTCTCTCTCTCTCTCTCCCTTTCTCTCTTTCTCTCAAGAAAAAAAAGAAAAGAAAAAAAAAAAAGAACTAAAGCAATAACGATTGATATCAAACGGCAGATAGTATTTACGATATACACTGATATATCACCATTTTCCTTTGTTTCTGCATTTCTATGAAAAATCAATTCGGGGTATCGTTGAATAGGTCAAGATATATTATTGTTATTAAATGATTCCCCTTTTTTCACAAACACACACTATAATACTATATTATCAAGTTGAGTTTTCTCTTTCTCTCTCCCTCTCTTTCTCTCTCTATCTCTCTTTTTCTCATTTAGGTTTTCTTTCATATATCTGTTTCTTTCCTTTGACCACCCGCTCGCTTACTACTACTATGAGTACGAGCACCTTCTTGTAATCTTATTTATGAACCCGCAACATGCAATACTTCCGGCAAAACGTTTCCAAGCTCGTCTTTCCTCTCTCCCTCTCACTCTTTCTCTCTCTTCCTCTCCCTCGTCCTTCCTTCCTTCCTTCCTTCCTTCCTTCCTTCCTTCCTTCCTTCCTTCGTTCACTGCTAACCTCCCCATGAGAATTGGATCGATTTGATGGAAAGTCTCTAACGGGCTCCATCGCTTCGATTATATCGAAACGAACGGATAATTCTTGATGCATGTGTGTATGTGTATGTATGCGTAACTATGTATGTATGTATGTGCACGCGCGTGTGTGTAAATATATATATATATATATATATATATATATATATGTATGTATGAGTAGATATCGATGTCTTTTGCGTGACAAGAAGAAATCTTTTCTTTTTTTTCTCCTTCCTCTTCTTCTTTTTTCTTTATCCTTTTTTTTTTCTTTCATTCTCTTTCTCCTTTCTAATTCCAGAGATATGGACATCGATTTAATTTTCATCGAAATCTCTTTATAGTTACGTGTTAAACGTGCACCCTAAACAATATCGATTAATTTCTAAATCAGATTTATTCCATAAACGTTATTAGAATCTAGAAGATAGAGAGATAGATAGAAGGAAAGAGAGAGAGAAAAGGAGAGAGGGAGAGAGAGAGAGAGAGAGAGAGAGAAGGAAACAAAAGGGATGAAATTGAGAAGAGCAGTTAAAAGGGTGGTATTAAATAAACCGCGAACGAACGTTCCTGCGGTTCGATACAGTCCTACCAACCGTTCGTAGCCACGGTTCTACTGGCACTTTTGGTAATGAACTAATATTTACAATGTCCGTCCACGTTCACGAGAATACGGACACATATATACGTATAAATATATGGGTCCGGTGTCGTGTTATCAGCGACCCTTCTGCAAATACGTGCTTGCCCTGCAGGGTCAGGCCCTCTCTCTTTCTCTCTCTCTCTCTCTCTCTCTCTTCTTTCTCTCTCTATACTAGGAAAGAAGAAAGAGAGAAGGAGAGAGAGAGAGAATTTGTGAAACTGAGAGCTGCTACGATATGCATACAGATCAAACAGTTTCATGTATGCTCTACAGTTCCGACTATTGCTCCCTCCCAAATCAAATTCTTTCGCTCATCCTTTTCTATTTTCAACGCTTAAAAGTATTTAGGGTAAAAAGAGAAACAAAGAAAAAGAAAAAAAGAAAAGAGCGAATAATATTCGAACGAACGATAGTATTTCAGATTTTTTAATTTTTCTTTCTTTCTTTTTTACTATTTCAAATATTAATAACCTTTTATTAACGGAGAGAGGGAACGTTGTTATGCTATAAATATAACGATGCAAGTATAGAAAGCGATAGGTCACGTCGTTTGAAGAAGACAAAGACATTAAAAAGAAAACAAAAAAAAAAGAAAAAAAGGAATAAGAAAAGGAGAAGTAGGAAGGGAAGAAAAAAAGAAAAAGTACGAAAGAACCGTCGATCGTCGGGATAGAAATCGTGAAAGTTTGCCAGGGATGTGTGTGCCAGAGTGAGAGAAAGAGAGAGAGAGAGAGAGAGAGAGAGGAGAGAGTTGGAAAGTAAGAAGGGGGAGAAAAGATCCTTCACGATGTTCGGGGATGCTGGTGGTGACAGTAAAAGAGAAAGATAGATAGAAAGAGAAAGAGAGAGAAAAGCGTAACGGGCGATGACAAACGAGCAGGAGCTGCGAGTCCACGGGTCACTCGATAAGAATAATCGTTTTTCAATCGAAATCCAATAGCGAGTCACATCGCTCGCGGGCGTTCTCCTTGAAAGAGAAAGAGAGTAGATCTATAAAGATAGTAAGAAAGAAAAAGAATATGAGATATATATGTATATATGTATATATATATGTCGATGACTCTTCTTCTTATGGTTGACCTCTCAACATTGATCACGACTTGAAAAATATGTTTTTGACGTGGCAAAGACAAGAAGGCTCGAGTTTGAAATTTGTCAAGAATTTAAATAATATCCTTTTATATATTTTCGCCATGGCTGCAAGTAGCAGCATACATAGGAAGGAAAGAGAAAGAGAGAGCGCGAAAGAGAGAGAATGCACACGTAGAACGTTTCTCTCTTGCCGTCGGCGGCCATCATAAATCCCGTGAACATGAGAGAGAGAAAATCTACAATTCTAAAGCTTTCCATAAAACACTCGACGAAACGCTTCGCCCAGCACTTTTCAAGTGGCTACCACACCAGCCGTCTCTCTACACCATTCTCTCCCTTCTCTTTCTCTTTCTTTCTCTCTCTCTCTCTCTTTCTCTCTCTCTTTCTCTCTCTCTATCTTTCGTCTTCTACACGAGTGACAGGAATCTGTTGAAATATGTAAAACCGTGTAACCTCTTCAATTTACATAGCCGCACGTAAAAGCCAGGCTCCAACGAAAAGTGGCTCCTGCTCGTCCCCGGTAATTGATAAGTCCCCTAAACGGATCTTTCCGAACCTACCCCTTTTTATCTCTCTCTCTCTCTCTCTCTTTCTCTCATTTTCTTCTATAGATTCAATTTTACTTTTTTTACTCTTTCCTTTATTGCAATTTTCAAATTGCCCATTTTGTTTCAATCTAATATAAAAAATAATTTCAATCGCTACGTAATAACTCTTCATTAAAAGTCATCTCATATATATATATATATATATATATATATATATATATATATTTATATACATATGTAACTACATTAAAGTACGTAAAAGACGATCGATATACATATATTACTCTGTCATCGTTTTCATTTCTCAAGGTCCATTTATATGTCATTACGATGTTATTATCTCGACGTAAGCAAGTTATTTATTTATTTACTTACTCACTTCTATCTATCCACTTCTACTATATCTATATATAACTAACATAACTAAACTGTTATTCATTTGCTACGCGATGATTGTATTCCGTTGACATTGTATGCCATCTCGTATCATATGTTTACTGTTTCCTAGAGGTAAAGAAAAATAAGAACGTCCTGTTCTATGAGTATACAGCGATCAGTAATAGTAGTAGTACGCTGTTAGAACGTTAACGAGCAACTCGTATGAAGACTTCGCAGTAAATCGAAAGAGAGAAAACGGGAAAAGAGGACAAAGTAAAAGTGGTAAAAGAATATGAAGAAGAAGAAGAAGAAGAAGACGAAAACGAAGAAGAAGAATAAGAAGGAAAAGGAGGCCGCGACGAGAACGTTGTCTCACGTGATAGACGTCCATCATCGAGGACGATGAAAGCCTAACATCTCGGAGGACGATGTTACAAGTACACGTGTTCGACGTTGTTGATGCAACCGTCATTTTTTACGAGGATAATCGCGGGTGAGCGCGCTCGAACAAACCCATATATAAAGTACTACTACTTCGTTTTCGTTTCTTCCTTTTTTCTTTCTCCTCTCCCTCTTTCCCTCCCTTCGTTTTCTTTTTTCCTCCCTTTCCCTCCACCCTTTACCCAGTTCTCTTTTCTTTTCTTTTCTTTCTTTTTTCTCTTTCCTTCTTTCTTTTTTCTTCTTTCTTTTTTTATTTTTTTATTTTTTTTATTTTTTTTTTTCATCATTATCTCCCTCCTACCAACGTAGCTTGCCATTGGTGGTATTTTAGAACGCTCTGAACAAACAACAACCAAGGATAAAAGTATTATGGGTGTATATAGTAGTGTTCCTACATCTGGAAGTGAGGAACATCAGTCATGGCGCATCTGCGATGCACTTTCCATCTTTCTCCTTCTCCAAGTATGATATCCTTCTCTCTCTCTCTCTATATATATATATATCTCTCTTTCTCTTTCTCTCCTTCATCATCATCACCATCATCATCATCATCATCTTCTTTTTATTCTTATTCTTCTTCTACTTCTTCTTCTTTCTCTTTTCTCTCTCTCCCTCTCTCTCTCTCTCTCTCTTTCTGTCTTGATATCTCCTACGCCCGTCTTAAAATTGTAACGGGTGTTCGGTTGTTTCGGGATTTCCGTATATCCATTCCCCATCGCTCTTCGCGCCGTCCTCCTCCCTCTACGTTTTAAAAACCATTTATCATCGGTAACGTAAATATGCTCGCGGGAAAATCGAAAGCAAACGTTCTTCGGTGATATTATTCTCGTAGAAAGAGAAACACGAGGGTAAAGAAAAAAAGAAAAGAGAGAGAGAGAGAGGAAAAAAGTAGTAGCAAGTATAAGTGCGCCGATGAAATTCGAAATATATTTCGAATTTCTACGAACTTCCTTTTATTCTAAACACTCGTTTGTCATAAAGACAGAGAGAGAAAGCAGGAGAGAGAGAGAGAGAGAGAGAGAGAGAGCGAGAGAGAGAGAGGACAGATACATAAAGTTCATCGTAAAAAGTTCGTCTAATAAAACCCCGAAGGGATTTGTCAAGGAACTCGAAACGATAGAAAAGAAGGTAAGAATGGGAAAGAGGGAAGAGAAAGAGGAAAAGAAGGACAAGGGAGAGAGGCAGAGTGGAAGGAGTAAGGAGGAAGGGACCAGGGAGGAAGTTGACTCTGGGGAGATCGTCAGAAAATATATGTAAAACACATCCAGCCGTGGCGTCTGGGTTCGTATAAGCCGTAACCACGTTGGCTCTCTGATGGGCCGACATCTAAAATAATAAAACTTGCCTTCGTGTCATTTGTCAACGCTTTCACTAAGGAGACGACGACGACAACGACAACGACGAAGACGACGACAACGACGAAGACGAAGACGGCGACTTCTACAGGCACCTCGTAATTTCGCGATGTCGCAGCTGCGGCCTAGCCCTTTTCCCATCACTTCCCGCCCCGCTCCGCCATCCCGACCAGCCCTTTACATATTCACCCCACTTCTTCTCGAGTAACTCGAAATCCGCGTGCACGGAACATCACGAGTTCCTTAATTTTAGTCCAAGTAAGCTTCAAACTCCAACCCTCTTCGATATATAGTAACCAACCCCCAAAAACCCCTTTCGAAGAACGTCCGACTTACCGCTATATAACCTTGACGATCTATCTTATCAATCAGATTTTATTATGATGACTTTTATTTTTTGTCATGTTTCATTCAAGCCGTGTAGTTGGATTCGAATGTAGCGTATAACTTCGTCTATATTACATACGTAATGTTTTCTTTTCTTTTTTTTATTTGTATTATTCATTTATTTATATTTATATTTTATTATCAAGGATTGATCAGTTTTTTTCTTTTCTTCTCTTTCTTTTTTCTTCGTATTTTTTTTTTAATCCTTTGTACCGGAATACCTTTTTACGATCACCTATTCGAACATAATTCGAACAGATTTTTTTACGGAATCGTAAAAAAAAAGAAAACTTATCGCTTCGAATTATAATGATATTACATTGGAAGAAATTATTATTATTATTATTGTTATTTTTACATATCTTAATTATTATCGTCTAATGTCTTACAACATTGTTTTCTGATAACAACTTTAAAACAATCACTGGCAATTGCAATTTCGTTGGAACAAGTAAAACAATAATAATTTGTTTGTCGCTTTTCGATTTGAATATTTCGATTAGAATATACAATAAACTCTCGCATTCTTTCTTCCGTATGAATAATATGTTATTTACTATCCCATAAAGTGTACCTCATAAAATAGAATGAAACATGAATGAACTTAGAAGTTCATTCTACACTAATGAAGAGGATGTCCATTGAAAGGATTGGTAATTCTTGGAAATTATTTCTGAATTAATCGATCAATGGCTTTATAATAACTTTCAACGAGACATAGATTTTTCATTTATATTTCCTTTTGATAACTGATAACAC
The DNA here is from genome assembly GCF_910589235.1 of Vespa crabro. Taxonomy (NCBI): domain Eukaryota; kingdom Metazoa; phylum Arthropoda; class Insecta; order Hymenoptera; family Vespidae; genus Vespa; species Vespa crabro. The sequence goes on along the minus strand of NC_060971.1, from coordinate 5,159,558 downwards.
GTAACTTTCAACGACCTTTCACCATGAGATAAAATAATTTCTTTAATAATTTTACAAATTTTCCAATATAATTTATCATAATTTCAGGCATTAACGATTGATACATTTCTCTATTAAATATACATAGAAAAAGAATGATATTTTATTATTGAAAATAGCTGATCAAAATACTCTTGCAAAATTGATACTTGAATTTTTTTTACAATTAGAATAAAACAAAGTGATAAAAATGAAAATGTTCTTCTATCGGTCAGCATCAAGTTTACTTATGCAACAAAATTCATTTGCATGATAGCTGTTTTTTTCTCTTTTCTTTTCGTTTTTCTAATTTATTTTCTCACTGACACAACTGATTTGTTAAGATTTTTACAGGGACAATGACGCGTCAACCTCTTTCTTTCCCTTTTCTTTTCGGTCATTTTCCCAAACTTTTTCTTTTTTTTTTTCTTTTTCCCCTTTTTAAGATAGCGCATCTCCTCTAGCAAGTTATGTACGTATCTGTATGTATGTGAATATTCTCTACGAAGAATACTCTTTCTACCTTTTTATTCTTTCCTACTGAGAAAGAATATTCGCGAGTTGTGGTGGGCGATAAAATATTCTCGCGGCAAGGTTTTTAAACGCGAAATAAGGTTCCGCGGAAAGCGGTGTAAGACGATTTTACGAGGGTTTCAGCGTGCTCGTTTAATTAAAGCACGCGTGCGAGCGGTTTTGCGCGAAATAAAGTAGCAAAGTGTTGCCGGCTAGCTATATTCCCATCTTCGATCTTGCCGACTCAAGGAGTCGAAGAAGAAAGAAAGGAAGAGAGAGAGGGAGAGAGAAAGATGATGAAGAAGAGAAAAAGAGAGAGAGAGAGAGAAAGAAGAAGAAGAGAAAAGAGAGAGAGAGAGAGAGAGAGAGAGAGAAAGAAAGAGAGAAAGAAAGAATGTTCTCTTCGTACTTTATGCTTCTCCATCTTTAATCCCTTGATGCTGGACGTTGTCCCGAAGATGCCGAGCATAGGCTCGCCTTAAAAGTGAAATAATAAATAAAATATATATCTCGTTCTCGTCGGTGCAATAATCTAGGAGAACGAATGTGCCAGACGACTTTTATGAAACGATTCGAAGAGCCTTCTTTCTCTTTCTCTCTCTCTCTCTCTCTCTCTCTCTCTCTTTCTCTCTAGATCGTATAGTTGAAAAATATAATCGTAACCCTTTTGCAAGAGGGTGCCATAGAGTAGAGAAAGAGAGGATAGAATGAACGCGGTGGGATAAAACGTTAAATACGACCGCTGAACACCGGGGGCCGACAATAAAATCGTCGTAAAGCATTTGCGAGCGAGTAATGCACCTGCTTTTTACAGGGAATACACGTTTATTTTCTAATTCCACGTGGAATAAGAGAACTCGATTAGAGAGATATCTTTCTTCGCGCCTTTATCGTCAAATATAATGTAATTCAGATTTTAATCTCTTTCTCTCTCTCTCTCTTTGTCTTCTTTTTCTTTTTTATACGATCCCAATGAAACACTCTTGTAAGCTATGTTAAATAGAAAAACAAAAAAAAATATATATATATATGTATATATAGATAATTGAAATTTTGTAACAACGTCGATACATATTCTTCAAATAATTAATAATTTGGTAATATTTTTTATAAGCATGGATTTTTTCATATCTTTCTTTTTCTTTTTTTCTTCTCTATTATTTAATACTCGAAGGAAATATGATCGAGTAGGAGAAAACGTTCTTTCGTTTCCATTCTACTCTTCGATTACTCCAGTTTATTTTTCAAATTACCCTTCACATTGCGCTAATGTATTTCTTTCAGGGCTCTATTCACTCTTCGACGTTTCAATCCGGTCCATTCAACGCAACCTCTCTCTCTCTCTCTCTCTTTCTCTTCCCTCTTTCCCTCTTTCCACTTTCCTTCTCTTTTTCACGTACGCCTTTTCCTCGAAACACTCGAGCGATCAATCTAACTCGTACCACACGAGCCTCGTCAATTTTCACAAGACTTTATCCGACCTTTCGAATGACTCGTTATTTCTTTTTCCTTTCCTTTTCTTTTTTTCTTTCTTTTTAAATGAAAAAGAAAAAAGGGGAAAAAAATATATATATATACCTTCGTCGTCATCGATATATCCTTCGCTTTTCAATCTTTAAATACTATCAATTATTTTTGACAACTCGCTTTATACGGTTGATTCACCTTCGAAGTTTTCCTTTTACATTTTCTTTCCTTCCTTCCTTCCTTTTTCTTCTTTTTTTTTCTTCTTTTCCTTATCCTTTAACTTTTTTCTTCTTATCAATATAAAAATTTTGAAATTGTATTAATCGTATCGTCCCCATGCACATATACAAAATCCCTCCCACCTTTCATATACATAGAAAAGTAGGACACAAGAGGAAGGGTAGAAATTTTCGATAACTGCGTTCGACATCACGATAATAAAACAACAGGCATACGGAATACGTAGGAGAAAAGGGGTTACCACATTCCATTTCGTTCCTATGTTTATATCCTTGCCGACAAAGAGAGAACCTTCGAGTTTTACAGGGACCCAACCCCCAGAGAGATCGCTAAATATTTCATTTTGTGTCTCTCCCTTCTCTCTCACTCTCTCTTTCTCTCACGCTCTCTCTCTCTCTTTTGCCGAATACGTTTAATTTCGATTCAGGTACACTCCCCTCCTCCTGTCGCTCCCCTCACCGTTTCGTTTACGATTTTGTAAAATTACTAGTTATTCCATAAGATCATTCGATAGATAAATTATATATAAAATTATATCTTTTATATGAAAAAAAATTATATATCCGTTAAATCATATAATATACGAAAAATATATACATATATATATATATTATTTTCATATATATATATGAAAATAATTATTTTATGATAATGAAAGGATTTATTCGTGTATTATACATCGACATGATAGAATATTTTTTCATTATTTATTTTAATAGACACATTGAAAGATTAATTCTCAACGAAGTAATTCATTTTTGATTTAAATGAAAACTGACTCATCGATTATATATAGCCATTAATTTTCTTCTAATATTGAATCCGAAGGATATTAAATATCCTAGATTTGTATCGAACAATTCGGGAATTACTACGGAGGATCCTTCCTTTCTTTTCATCCGTAATACATTTCCTTTTGATGCTCAACGTTTGATCCTCCCCGTGGTTCTCCGTGATAAAAGGAAAAAGAACGGGTCCGGTTAAGCAGACGTCCTACCATAGGAAGCACAAAATTAAGGACGAATTTCTAAATCCTTTGGTAACATTTAGAATGTTCTCTGTTGCATTAACATTTTTCTTTTTCACAAATATATCGTACAATTATTATTTAACAAATTTCATCGAACTGTTATGTTTTGCGTAAATTAAATTTTTCATTATATTTTAGGAATATACTATAAATTGTATTTGAGTTCAGAAAAAAGTTTGACGATTCATTAAGGATGCTTTGTGTGCATATGTACGTACTTCCTTTTTTCATTAATTCCATCTCTCTTTTTATCTATCTCTCCTTCTCTCTTTTTCTTTCTCTTTCTTTCCCCCCCAATACATTGCCATCTTCGTTTACATTTATGATTTAATACGATCGTCCATTGTATTGCGTTCTCCCCCTAAACTCGACGATATCAGCATCTCCCTTACCGCAAACGAATGTCTTGCTCTTCGTTCTCGTTACCTACGTAATTTGAACGGGGTATATTGTTGCTCCTGCCAGAAGAACACGTTGCTCGTCACTTTTCCTTCGTCTCACTTTTTATCTTCCTTCTTGTCGGAGATTTCAAAAAAAGAAAGAAAAAGAAAAGGAGAAGAAAAAATCGTGCGAAATAATTTACACGTTTCATTATCTATATCCTATTAAACAGACAAATAGGAAAGCTCGATGATCATCGTTTGGGGCCCATTCGACGAAGATTTTCTTTCGAAGAAGACAAAAAGGAAGAAAAAGAAGAAGAAGGAGAAAATAAGAAATAACAAAGAAAAGAAAAAAGAAAAGTATAGGAAAGATAGGAAAAGAGAAAAAGTAGAAGAGTGGAAGAAGCGCATGAACACAATGGGAGTGCCGTGCGCGGAATATTAAATTCGCGGGAACAGAATTCGAGGAACTTTTCAGTAGTAGCATTATGGGCCTGGCTATCTGGATGATGTACTACCAAAGTTGGGAAGACTTTTCCGAGCTTGGCCCTTACTTTTGCCGTTACATTCTCATTCTATCTTTTTCTTTCTCTCTTTCTCTTTCTCTCTTTCTCTCTCTCGCTCTCTCTCTCTCTCTCTCTCTCTCTCTCTCTCTCTCTCTTTCCTTCTCGTCGTTGTTTTCTTCTTCTTCTTCTTCTTCTCCTACTTCTAACTCTCTTCGAAGCATAGCTTCCAGGGTAGCAATCTTTTATTATTAGCGCAGGCTTTACCAGACAATGAAACGAAAGGAACGGAATATGATATTGTAGTACAGAGGCCCTGCCGGAAAGGGAAGCTATTGTCGGTCTCTTTGAATTTTAAAGTCAACGATCGATACGGCTCGAGGGATGCGCCTTTAGCCATATAAACCGTTCTTCTCCCTCTATGCTACACGCCCGAGTACCACCACCACCATCACCATCTACCATAGCCATCACCAGTATCACCACCACCAACACTATCGTCATCATCCCACCTACCTATCCTACCCTTCTTCTCCATTGCAAACCTTCGACTTTCTTCACCCTTCGCATCACTCTCTCTCTCTCTCTCTCTCTCTTCCTTTCTCTCTTTTTCTCTTTCTCTTTCTATCAACTAGATTCTGTTTCATTTGAGATCGCTAAACGCACGCTACGTTTTATCAGTTTAAAGTTCATTTAAAATATTGTAAATTTCAAACTATATTTCCATCGTAGCGATTTCGATATATATATATATATATATAATTTTTTAAGAAGAAAAATAATGATGTAAATTAAGTTTCACAATTCTTTTCCTTTTTTCTTTTTCTTTTATTTTTTTCTTCTTTTTTTTTGCGTTTGAAGAGGTGCGAGATCGGTTTCTCGATGGCAGCTCGAGGGTAAAACGTTTCGTTTCCCTTTCGAATGAGAGATAGATAGATAGATAGGTAGACAGAGAGAGAGAGAGAGAGAGAGAGAGAGAGAGAGAGAGAGAGAGAGAGAGAGAGAGAGAGCGAATGATAGAGAGTCAGAAAGGCCGTCACCAAATTGTCGTCACTAATGATAAATTGCGCCCTCGGCAGCTCGACGAACACCAACCAACCAACCAACCCCGTAACTCTCCGTACGAGTCAGAGCGGAGAATCAAATTGCAATTTGTTATTTGTAATTCCGAGTGTCGCTTAATATACTCTCCCGCGTTCCTACCTTTCCCTCTCTCACTCGAGAGCGTGCAAAGGGTTAGAAATTAAGCGTAGGTCGACGAGAAAACGCGGGAAGATGGGTGGTATGTGTATGGGAGAGAAGGGGTAACTCGAAACGAAATACCGTCTCGTCTCGTTTCGCACCAAGCAATTAATTGCCTCGCACGTCCTTTTCTCCAATGAGAAAGAAAAAGAGAGAGAGAGAGAGAAAGAGGCAAAGAGAGAATCTCTTCTGTTAAGCGTTCAAGTCGCTATCGACGTTCATTGATAATCGAACAAAGTTCATACCATAGCTATTTAATTTAATATCAATCCGTAAAAGTAGAATTTTAATGAAAAATTATATGATAACATTTTTTATAATAATTTATAGATATAATCTTTTCATTGTCGAATCAAATAACTCGTACTATAAATTATCATTGTTATTCTTATTGAGATTATAGATTAATATAATTCTCTTCTTTTTTTTTTTTTTTTCTTTTTTTTCCATCAAATCAAACAGGTCTTATTATTAATATAAATAATTATTATTATTATTATTGCCTGTAGATTATATTTGCGTCTTAATATATTATTGATAGAAGAATCATTCGCGATTAGAATGAATTACATGGAGAAAAGTTCTTCGAATATCGCGATCGAGAGAATGGGAAGAAAATGAAGAACAAAAGAAAAAAAAAAAGAGAAATAAGAAAAAGAAGAAAAAATAAAACGAGGAAAAGTAAAAGGATAGAAAGAAAAAAGGGCGAAAGCATGAACGAACGTTCGATTTTGTCTATTCAATTTTCCAGAAAAATAGCACGAGACCTTCCTCCCTCTAACTCTCATAGAAACGCCCTTTCAGTCAAATATTATCGACGCGAGTCCGTACTACGTCGAAAAAAAAAAAAAGAAAAAGGGCTGGAAAGAGTGGAAAGGATAGTGGTGATGGTGGTGGGTATGATGGGTGGATGAGTGGGTGGGTTGGAAAGGAGTTGGTGGGGAGGGACGAACGGAGACTTTGGAACTGCAAGAGTCACCGTGTCGAAGGAAGAAAATAAGTTCGATCAGTCGAAGGGTGGCAGTTACCGTTTCGGCTATGGCTTTCGGAAGCGTCGTCGAATCCTATTCTTGCGCAAACCCGATAAGAGCCCTTTTACGCGTATATTTTTGCACGCGTGCTCTCTCTCTCTCTCTCTCTCTCTCTTTTCCTCTCTCTTTCTTTCTCTCCCTCCCTCCCCCTCTCTCTCTCTCTTTCTCACTGACGACTCGCTCGGCCTCGTTCGTTCATTCCCTTGGAAGGGTGGAAAATACGTAAAGTTTATTCAAAGCAATTTTACTCGGCACAAGCATATTTCTTTTTGCGATCTTATCCATTTCATGCGACGATTTTAACATTTATCTTCTTTTTATCTTTTCTCTTCTCTTTTTTTCTGTTCTTTTCTTTCTTTTCTTTTTCTTTTTTTTTTTTTTTTTTTTTTGAAGAAAAAGAAAAGAAAGAAAAGGAAGAAGAAAAAAATATTCAAAGTACCACGCCACAGGACTAAATTGTTTATTATTAATTACAATAAGAGGGAAAATGATAATTTTCTTCTTTATTTTAATTAGATACACCGAAATTAAAGGAAAACTATCGAAACATGGTCGGAACATCGATTGTTCCACACGAGTGAACGATTCTTTTCTAAATAAAAAACGAAACTCCCTCCCTCTCTCTCTCTCTCTCTCTCACTCACTCCTTTAGCATATTTTTCTTCGATCTAGCCTCCGGCAAGAGAGGGCTGCTGTACCGTGCCTGGACCGTGAGCTAGAACGGCTTGGAAATACGGGGGAGATCCTGAGTTTATTTGCGTTTTGCCTGCCGGCTGAGCATCGAGGCGTTTGGGAAAAGCCAGCCAGGAAGAGAAAGAGAGAGAAAGAGAAAAAGAGAGAGAAGAGAGAAGAGATCGAACTGGGAGAGACTTATCGCTGTCGACCTTCTTCGACTCTCTCTCTCTCTCTCTCTCTCTCCCACACTACGTTTTCCAACCCCCGAGGCTGGAATAGTAAAGGGGTTAAATCGAAATGGAATTATTTATAAGTATATATGTATGTGTATATATACTACACACATATACAAACACAACTCATATTATATATATATATATATATATATATATATATATATATATATATAAAATGTTTTTTCTTTGTCGATAAATAGAAAATTTTACATATTTTCTCTTTCATTATTTTCATCTCTGTGATAATAGTTATGAATTACATGTCTGTACGTAATGTATAGAATTTTGAAAATCATAGATTATGGAAAGTGAAAGGGGGTGAGGGAGAGAGTGAGAGAGATAGACAGACAGAAAAAGAAAAAAAGAGAGAGAGCAAAAAGCTTTAAGAGTACGTGAAGGGAGGAGGGGCAAAATATCGACGAGGGAAACGTAGCAAAGAAAAAGAGAGACCGGGGGTAAAAAAAGCACGACGATTCTCGCTTATCCCTGGTACGGGATCGACTCCATCGAAAAACCGCGATAAGCTTCGATCTTCTTCTTCTCTCTCTCTCTCTCTCTTTCTCTCTCACTATCTCAATTTCTCTCTTTCTCTCTCTCTCTCTCTCTCTCTCTCTCTCTCTCTTTTTCTTTTCTCCTAGTTCAGAAAAAGGACAGAAAGAATATCGACGGGTCCCGTAACGACCATCGATAGCCCTTAATCGAATCATCCGCAGTGAAAATGGGAAAGAAAAAGTGATTTTTATTTTCCCTTTGATTCTGATTTATACTGCACGAGAAGAGAGAGAGAGAGAGAGAGAGAAAATACATAGCTGCACTTTATATACGCGCACGTGCGTGCGGTTGCGTTTACGAGGGGTTGCCCTTCGGTTATCTCTCCGTTACGCGTTTCCAGGCATATGCCTTGTCTGAGAGAAAAGAGAGAGAGAGAGAGAGAGAGAGAGGGAGAACGAACGAGTCATAATTTTCAGATTTATGTACAAATGTTTCGCGAACCGGCCGAACGCCCAGCTTCTTCTTTTTTTTTTTCTCTCATTCTTTTTTTTTCCCTTTTCATTTTATTTCGTGCCCCACCATTCTGAAATCTCCCTTCTTCTTTTGCTTTTTTTTTTTTGTTCTCTTTTCTTGGTACCCATCGTCAAAAGCATTCACCTCAGTCCTTTCTCATGGGGAAGATTTCTATCGTAAAGTTTGACGAAATTGAAAAATGCTTTCGGAGTTTTCTATGACGTTAGGATGGTAGGGAGAGGAGGGGAGGAAAGGGATGGATCGTGACTTCGACGATGGAAAATTCTATGACCAGGGGTTATATTTTTGCTTGATCTATCTTATTGTTTAGAAACATTGTCCAAACAAAAAAAAAGAAAAAAGAAAAAGAGTAAAAAAAAAAAAAAAAGCAGATAGAAAAAATGAACGGACGCTCTGGCTTATAATCAGTCGTATTTATTTTAATTAATTTCAATTGTTTTACAAAGATGTCCATTCGATTGATACATCGTAGATACTTTGATAATTTTTGAAACTATAATTCCATTTATATTAACTCTAATTACTGTTGGACTTACGGTATCTTAGTAGTTTCTAGGATGTATTTAGGGCAAGGTACGAGAAACGTCGATGATTTTAGGACCACAGACGAAATAGAGAGCAGGAAGTTACGAAACGAGAATGTTTCATAATTCACGGGCTTTCTCCTAGATAAATTTTCATGTATGTATCTCGTGGAGCTTGGCCTCTGATGTACGATGCTTTACAGTTACTTAGGGCAACCATAAATTAGTTGAAACGACGAAGTACTTCTCTTGCACTTTTAAACATCTCGAATGTTCTTTAAGTGCTTCAAATGCATTGAGTTATTTCATTGTACATAATAATTTATAAGTAGCAAGGAGACGTGTGGAGATGCAATTTTATGGAACAAAAAAAGAAAGAAAGAAAAAGATAAGAAATACATTGCAACTATTAATTAATTCGAACGAATAATACGATCTATCTGTTGTCATATTAAAATATTAAAAATAATTTTCACGTTGGACTCGTTTTATCGATAGATCCTCGTATATATCGAAGTAGATAAGAGTGATGGTGTTTTATAATTCAGATCCCTGTTGGGTTCTTCCTTCCAACGTCATTCCTGATATATGACGTTTAGCACTGCCATTTTAGAAACACTCCATGTTAACCATAGTGCTTAACGTATCGTGCTCGTCGAGAACTTTCCTATGACTATAAGGAGATACTCTCATGGATAGAAGATGAAAGAGAGAGAGAGAAATAGAATGAGGGTAGATCGTCGAGGGATACAAGGTGTGAAAAATGGAATGCATCTCTCCTAGATCATATTAATATTTCATCATTCAATTTTATGAGACAATCGTTAGTTATTATCAGTGTCAAGTTTATGTAATCATAATAATAATGAAATATATATATATATATATATATATATTTATTTATTTATTGTTATCCTAGGTAAATTATTTAAAAAAAAAAATGAAATACTTTTAATTATGCAATTGTACGCACAATGTATATATGTATGTATATATACAAACGATATTCTTACTCTCGTAACAAATGCAAGAAAGACGAGGTGCTTTGGAGGTAAAAAAAAAAAGAAAAGAAAAGAAAAGAAAAAAAGAAGAAAGAAAAAGAAAAAAAAAGAAACAAGGAAAAGGAATGAAATAAAAGAAAAGAACAAAAGGACAAGTAAAACGATTGACTCGGCTTGCGGCTTACAACGTGGTCGCGCAAACATATTTAGTAACGGCGGCTTTGGCCCTTCTACTCTTACCTCGAGTCCCCCTCGAACCCGCAAACACTACACCTGTTCTCACCTTTACCTAACCGTCTTTTGTGTCGAGCTACCGGAGGCACGCGTTTCGAAACAGCGACTCCCGTTGACGGAATGATTATAGCTCCTGCCGATACCTGTCATTGCGGACTATAATTACGTAGTATGATAATCGCGTGTACGCTTCACGTTCTCCTTGTTTCTGTATATTTACAGAAGGAGAGTTTGGTGTGATGGAATCAAAGTTCACATTGGTTCGACGATTCAAAACTAAATTTATATATATATATATATATATATTTCTTTTTTAACAAATCAATTCTATACGTAGACGGTATTGTCTAGAATATGTAAATATTCCAAGTTAAAGGGTAATCGTAATGAGTTGAGTTAGTTACTTTCTAGACACACTGTATTATAAGAAACCATTCTCCATGGGCAGTATACCAACGTGCTGACGGTAGCTACCCCAGAAAGTCGTTTGCCTAAACAGCCAGTTATCTCGACGACTGATCAGCATTGTCTCCTTAGCACCCCAATGAACTCTCCGTACCAAGAACAAAAACAGAAGGACAAGTGGTAAGAGGAGAAAGAGGAGTAAACCAATGAGGTAGAGAGAGGGTCCAGGTTGGGTTCGAGTAAGAAGTAGTAGAAGAAGAAGAAGAAGAAAAAAGAAAGAAAAAAGAAGAAGAAGCACGAAGAGGAGGTGGTAGGCACCCCAGAGGAAAACAATTTAGTTCAATCAACATTTCTAGGCGAATCTCGGGCGTCGTCTAATTAAACCGCTGTTCTCTCTCTCTCTCTCTTTCTCTCTGTTAGGCATAAAGTCAGAGGTTATCGTCGTCGTCGTCGTCGTCGTCGTCGTTCTACCTCGTTTTCGTTCGTCGTTGTATCTTGATCCCAAGGCTAACTTAATCCGACTGTGTCTAGGTATCTGTGTATGTATGAGCGCCTGTATATATATATATATATATATATATATATATATATATATATGTATATGTATAAGTGTATTTTCACTGTCTTTCTCCATTTTGAACATTTTCGAGAGTAACGCAAGGCGTACGAGAGGACGTAGATACGTTTATATAGGCTCTCTGTATAGGTATTATATAGAACGGATAGGAGAACTCAGGGGAACCTCATTTCCTGTCTGCGGGGGGTCCCGCAGGGGATACATAATTAGCTGCTTCGACTATAACAGAAACGAAGGAAGGGCAACCGTGTTTCTTCTCTCTTCTATCGGAGTTGTCTGCTTTCTCTTACATCGATTTCGACGAATTATCGATAAATTTTAGGATGGTGTGTGTATGAAAGAGAAAGAAAGAGGGAGAGGGTGGTAAGACATTGAATTAAGATTACAGAATCTTGAAAGTTTCGATTAGTTAATTTTATGAAAGGAATAAAATTTATTCAAATTTGGAAAATACGAGTTTTTGAGAAAAATATTATATCTCTTAAATTTGTCCGTCTATCTATACGTGTTGATGTAATATATATATATATATATATATATATGTATGAGTTTGTGTGTATATATATATGAAATTAATCTCAATCGTCGGTAGAAGTCTCGCATCATTTATCACTACTGGTTACGAGTGCTTCGCTAGAGGCACCCGAGATCCTTCGGATTGATATGAAGTTAGTAACAGTAGTCTGTGTATGATTGTGTCGTGACTGCTGCTGAGATCTATTAGTCAAAAGGGATAGAGAGGAGAGAAGGGAAAATATGAGGGGGAAACAGACAACAACAGATCTTATAGTATTTGCATCCTTCTCATCGTCATCGTCTTCATTATTATTATTATTATTATTATTATGATTATTATTTTGATAGATATCTTTCGAGAAGTAAAAACAAAAAAAAAAAAGAATTGCTTAATGAAATTTTCGATAATATCACATTATTTATTTTGTTCGATAGTACATTCTCAATATTTTGCGATTATTATTTATGCATAAAAAAAAAAAATATTAAACGAAACGATGTAATTGTAGGAAGATAGGGTTTACTAAGTTGTTCGTAAGTAGTTAAATGACTCAATACGCGAAAGGAGATATGAAAAAATGATGAATTAATGATAGGAAGAGCTTACGTCTTATTTCGGGTCTATCTTATTGACGTCCATGGAATTCGTGGAATTCTCTGATTGAATCCCTTTCCACAAGACACGGTTTGATAAATGTTGTAGGCTATGGGATATGTCGGATAATATTTGTAAGTTTCACGTGGAAGGAGAAAGATTCTCTCTCTCTCTCTCTCTCTCTATCTATCTATCTATCTCTATCTCTTTCCTTCTCTTTCCATGATGTAATTCGATTCGCCCTACGACTTCCTCCCTTTTGGTCCAGAACCTTTTGGTCCCAACACGCTCTCCTCCCTTTATCTCTATCTTTTTCTTTCTCTTACCGAGATGGAAGATAATTTATGGTTTCCACTGGCAGTCTTTCTCGATTTCTTCTACCAACACCGACAAAATCACTCCTTCCTTCTCCTCGTTTTCGCTTTTGTCTCGGATCTTTTCGAAAAGTAATCGGATCGCCGACAGAAGCTTTTTCTCTCTTTCTCTTTCTCTCTATCTCATTTTTTATCTCTCTCTCTCTCTCTCTCTTTTTCTTTCTCTCTTTCTTTCTCTCTTCTCGCATAATTATTGACACGACGTTGTCAGCTGTCATTAAAGTATTCCTTACTAAAGTTTCAACCTCGATGACGTCCATTTCTTAAGTTTCAAAGTGATATCCAAACACCGTCCTCCCTCTGTCCCCCTCCCCGTTATTCTCTCCACCCACCTCCATCACCTTTCAATTAATCCAAAATATTTTTTACAACAATTTTGAACTAATTCCAAAGCGAGATATCATTTAAGGGACATACCTTTTATTAATCTGTATTCTTTAAAAATGATTTAAACTAGCCTGACATTGTGATTCCCTATATCTTCTAAGTAGAAGTAGAAAGAAAAAGAGAGAGAGGAGATATATATATATATATATATATATATATACACGTGGAACAACCCCTTTTGCTTCGAATGTCACGGTCCTAAGGGTAAAATTTTCAGTGGCGACTTTGGCTCGCATTACAGCTATCCTCTCACACCCTTTCTTCCCTGTCTCTCTCATAAGATTCCTCGTTTATTATTATTATTATTATTATTATTATTATTATTATTATTATATTTCAAGTCTGTCTCTCTCTCTCTCTCTCTCTCTCTCTCTTTCTCACTGTCTATCTTTCTCTGACGACGTAACGCGATAGCTCGTTGGATTTGACGAGATGACGTCGTCGTCGTCATCCTTTGAAATCCATTGCTCGGTAATCGAAAGAGAAAAAGAAAATTTTGTCGACGATGGAATATCGCTGAAAGTAAAAATATCTCTCTATCGAAGAGTAGGATGAGGACGAGGAGGAGAAGGAGGAGGTGGAGGAGGAGGTGGTGGTGGCAGTGATGGTGGTAGTAGTAGATGGAGGATGGAGGTGGAATTTCGATGGCACGTAGATCGTTTATCGGAAAAGCTGCCGATTGGTCGACGATCGGAAGGGGTACCACTACCGTTGAACATACCTTCGCCATTTCGAAAGGGGGGTGCAGAGGGATGAGGCAATCCCCTTTGTCATGTTCCCCGATATTACAATTGCTGTCGTCATTAGCTCGTGCTCACGTTATGCCGACGATGCGTTTGATTTCATGTAGAGGATCGTCGAAAGCCCAAGCTAACTCTCTGATACACGTCGCAAGAAGATATCAAAGCGATTGAAAAATGTCAAAGCCTATTCGTTATCTCTCTCACTCTTTCTTCCTGTCTCTCTCTCTCTCTCTCTCTCTCTCTCTCTCTTTCTCTCTCTCTGTCTCTGTCTTTGTCTCTATCTCTTTCTGTCGATTTAAAACATTCCTACTCTTTGGAGAATCTGTACGAGATAATAATAATAATAATTAATCCATACATTTCAATGTTTCTAAGATCGTAATAATTAATTTTACATATATATTAATTAAATAAATTATTGAGAAATTATATACATAATATTGGATTTTTTAATTAACATACATACATATCATGTAATATCAGACAGTATATTATACTATATAGTATTGCACTTCGTTTTATCTAATATGAATATAATATATTATTGTCTCCTGGCCTATAAGTAAATATTTTCAATAAGAAGAAAAAAGAAAAAAAGAAAAAAGAAATTACTGAACCTTGTTCGTTCATACGAAAAATCTAATATACATATCCATTTCTTTTATACTAAATGAATTTAAAGATTAAATAAGTTCGAAATTAAAGATTACATAAGTTTAGTAATGTTATCTATCCCACTCTATTCCATCTCATTCATTACCATTATCATACTTCTTCTATTTAAGAACGTAAGTCGCGAGTAGTCCGATAAGTCTTCACCTCGTTTTACCACGATAGAAATGGGAAACTTAATGAACTCCTGCTGTTTCGAGAAGGTCCTTTCTAAACAGTTAGGATGAGAAAGAGAGAAAGAGAGCGAGAGAAAAAGAGAGGGAGAAAGAGAAAGAGAGAGATTCCCCGCAGAGTCCGTCATTACGGAATCAAAATTAAAGGCAAAGACGAAGAGGAGAAAGGGCAGTCGCTCTTTCGGCTTATTAGTTTTGTACGGTGTTAAGCGTGAGACTGGTTCCACGGTTAGGGTTCTCCTCTATAATAAATTTACAAATCCTTATTTAACAATTTTCGCTGCTTTTTTTTCTAATACAATACATATCTAACATATTGTCGTTTAAGATAAAAAAAGAAAAAAAAAAAAAAACAAAGTAAAAAGAAAAACAGATATTAATTAAACGAAATTGTTTATTAAAGGATAAATAAATTCTCATAAACTATCTCGATAATTAACTTTAATTCTTTTATTGTAATTTCTTTAGAATTATAATTCCTTTAGCAGAGACAATTATTTTGATTTATAATTGGTAATATATGAGTGTTTAATTAAAACTGAAAGAAATGAGAGGATATAAAAGAGGAAAAAAAAAAAAGAAAAGAAACATATAAATAAATGAAAGGATAGGATAGAAAGAAGAGGAGGAAGAAAAAGAAGAAATGTGAATGAAGTTAGATGAAGTAGAAGAAAAATGAAAGAAATGTTAGAGACGATAAAGACGTGATAATAAACTCGTGGATTCGTTTGAAACCATAAAGAGAATCAATGTGCACGTTAGAGTAGTCGTTATCATTGGTAGTGCTATTAAGCATCTTATATATATATATATATATATATAATCAGCACATATATATATATATGCTGCCAATCACTCAAGAACCGCGTACCACAAGAGCGTAATGAAAGCCGTAACGCGTTAACGACGCTTGAACGGGTACGTACGCATATATCGCATAGATATGCACGGACGGACGTGTTACACGGTGAACGCCGTGACGCGAGTCTGTAATATTCGACTAATTACAAACTTAATAACCCTGCTTCGTTGCCGGTTATCGCGAGGCCGCAACATCTAAGCGATTTGAGTCTCCTCCTATCTGTCTCTCTCTCTCTCTCTCTCTCATTCTCGTTCACTTCACCTTTATTCTACAACGAATAGCATAGATTTCGTGAGAGATGAGAGAGAGAGAAAGAGGGAAAAAGAGAGAAAAAGAAAGAAGATAAAACGGAGGCCATCCGAGATATTCATCGGGCACCTTAATCGACTCGTATTACCAATTAAAATTTAATTATCCTCGAAATTAAGTCGTTACGATAGCTGACGCTTCAGAGAAAGAGACAGAGAGAGAGAGAGAGAGAGAGAGAGAGAGAGAGAGAGAGAGAGAAATGAAGGTATATATACATATGTATGTATATATATATGTATATAATATATATATATATATATATATATATATATTCGTCCAATCTTTTTTTATTTCCTTTTTATTAGTTAAGAAGTTGTCTTCCCTATCAACTCTTCTATTTCCAGTTATCATCATTTGCGATGAGAAAAGCGATACTTTATTCGAATTACATATATATATATATATATATATATATATATATATATATATATATATATATGTTTATGTATATGTGTGTTCCATGACGTCGACTAAATGATAGATTAGAAATTTCTAAATACGATCGAAAGTATCTTCCCTCTTGTTAACGTTTCAATTTCACGGAATTATATGTTTCATCTAAACAGTCCATTTGCCTTAGTTTTTGCGTCCTACGCAAAATGGGTCCATATAGAAAAAGTGAAAGAGGGAAAGAAAGAAATAAAGAGGGAGAGAGAGGGAGAGAGAGGGAAAGAGAGAAAGAAAGAGAAAATAATAATATGTGTACGTGTGTTTGTGTGTGTGAGAGAAAGAGAGATAGAGATAGAATGAAAGCCATCGAAGAAAGGCGGTAAGTATGGGAAAAGAAGGTTTTCACTCTCCCCTTCGGTGAGAGACCGTAACTTATCGCTCGTAGACACGGTATTTCTCTCTGGCTCTTTGAAAGCATTTTCTCATTAAAAAATTAAGGGGTGGAGAGACGCGAAAGAGAGAAAGATAGAAAGAGAGAAAGACAGACCGAGAGAGAGAGAGAGAAAGAGAGAAATTGAGAGAGAGAGAGAGAGAGAGAGAGTGAGAGAAGGTGGGTGGAGAGGGGAAGGAAAGGGCGGAGGGTCGGTAAGTGCTCTGTGGCTCCCAGATGCGCCCGATATTATGTTTAATGATATTAACTTCTTACTTAATGGTCCGCGGTTCGATTCGAGGTGCGAAAGAGGCCTCCGATCCACATTGTGGATCCTGCAGGAAAAAAAAAAGAAAGAAGAAAAAGAAAAAGTATACCCTAGAGAATAATTTTCGCGAGAAACTGAGACGTAAGAACAAAAGAAAGAGAGAGAGAGAGACGTGAAGATGAAGGGACGAAAGAAGGACGAAGCACATCTTTAAGAAAAAAAGTATCCTAATCGCTAAAAAGAGAGAGAAAGAGAGACTCAGAGAACTATACTTCCCTACAGCTGGCAACGCTTCTTGGAAAATAAATCCGCGAGCACGCGGATGACCTCGGCCGTAAACCACACGATAAAAGCTACAGGGCTACCCTTCTTCTTCGCCATTAAGAGTGGAAGACTCGCTTTCCCTAAACCCTTTTATCAAGGGACATCGACTAGCCGATCGATTCTTTTTTCTTTCTTTTTTTTTTCTTTTTTTAATCCCTTTTATTATACCAAAAAGAAATCTGATAACTTTGATCTTCATTTAATTCGTCCGAAAAAAAGAAAAAAAGAAATTTCGTTCGGACGCATTATGATTTAATGGAAAAATTTGTGATTATTTTGTTTGTTCATTTATTTATTTATTTATTTAATTCTTTGTTTTTTTCCTTCAAGTCTTGACAGATCGCATCCGCGATCGTAGGTTATTACGAGAGAAGAATTTGAAGGGATTTTTGTGATAAAGTAATAACGCCTTAAGGCAGATAGGCAAACAATATTAAAGTGAAATTAAAAGTTTTCGTTAAGTATAGTCATTGCGATATCTTAATGAGCGCCATCGTTCTCGTAAACTCGAACCTTTCTGAATGATGAAACCAAAGAGAAATAAAAGAAAGAAAAAGAGAATCCATCGACTGAATTCTCCTTCCCACTCTCTTTCTCTTTCTCTTTCTTGCTTCTTGTGCTTAATAAAAAAAAAAAAAAATTGCCCGGCGGCCAATGAGAACGCGAAAAGAAAAATGCCTTTTCGTTCTTTTCTTTTCTTCGAGTTCGTTAAAAATTTTCCATCTTACATTATTTTCATTTCTTTTTCTTCTTCATTTTCTTCCTTCTTAAACTTTTCTTTCTTCTTCTTCTGCTTCTTTTTTAAACTTTATTTTACTATGAAAATTCACGGATTTACCAGTCTACCGAGTTATTCGTTAATTGCGTACGAATTTTTCAATAATTACAAGATAACTCTAAACAATGTGTATTAAACGAGATAATAATTACTATTGGATGGATTAAACAATGTAGAAGCAAAAAAAAAAAAATGAAAAAATAAAGAAAAAAATAATAATTCACATTCGATTACAATTCGTAAAATGAAATGATTTCGAAGATTTCATCGAGCCACGCATAATCTATTTAAAACGAATTAATTCGTCGACGTAAAAGTAACAAATCGTTAATAAAAAATCGATCTTTCAATTACTTTTTCTTTGTTTCTTCTGTTTTTCTTTTTTTTTCTTTTCTTTATCTTTGTTTTTTTTTTTCTTCAAACTTTAAGATTATCGTCGACCATAATTTTTTTCTTCTATCTTTTGTTACAGGCTTCGTGAAGAAAGAGGAGATGCTGAAAGGGCTCTTGCATTGGATCACAAACCTAGGGATCTTAGTTCGCACAATGGTAAGCTTCTTCCTTTAAGATCTATTTGAATATATATATATATATATATACACATAAATCGTACTACTTCTCTAAGAATAAAAAATGAAAAAAAAGGAAAATAAATATAAAATAAAAGGTATAAAAAGAAGAAGAAGAAGAAGTTTCGAGTTCGCGACCAACGCGGGAGCATGAGCCTCGAAGATAAAGGGTTCGATCGGTCGGATTAAAATATTACGGGGAATTAGAAAGAAAGGTACAGGATCCCGTGCCGCTCTCTGAAACTCGATATCGGGCTTAATCTTCGAGTCCCTAAACGCCCGTCGGACCCACGCATACACGTATATAGAAAAGAGAAAGAGAGAGAGAGAGAGAGAGATAAGGATGAAACGAAGAATAGAAAGAGTAACAGATAGATAGATAGATAGATAGAGAGAGAGAAAGATAGAAAGAAATAAAAGAAAAGGGATAGAGCATCTCAGCTAGTAGGAAAGAAAGATATATATATATATATACTATATATACATGTTCTCGTCAAGATGTCTAAGATTTTTCTGCGTGGCTAGACTTTATAAATACTGATTCGTTCGTTCGATCATTCGTTCCTTAGTTCTTTCATTCGATCTATCGATCGATCGGTCGATCGGTCAATCGGTCGGTCGATCTATCGTACCTTCAACGATTAAGCATCTCGCGTTTCTTCTTTAATCTCGATTGCATTGGCCGACTCCGCCACTTTAAGCTTCTCTTCTTCGTCGGGAAAACTTATAAAAAAAAAAAAAATTCTTTCGACGTTATCTGTCCGTTCGAACAATTGAATGAAATGATAAAAAAAAAGAAAAATAAATAAAATAAAATAAAATATAAAATATGATAAAAAAAGAATAAAATGATAAAAGCTTATGACGAAATCGTTAATGAAATCTCGAAGGAATCTTTTTTTAATGAAATCTCGAAAGAATCTATCTAACCGTGTGATCGATAAGGGATATGTTGGGTACGATTTTGGTTTAAACCTTTTCGTTTCTCTTTCTATCATTGAATATCTATATAGGGTGAGATAAGAATTTCAAAGTATTCAAAGTTTAATTT
Organism: Vespa crabro; assembly: GCF_910589235.1. NCBI lineage: Eukaryota > Metazoa > Arthropoda > Insecta > Hymenoptera > Vespidae > Vespa > Vespa crabro. The sequence continues at coordinate 5,140,012 of NC_060971.1, read as the reverse complement.
ATTCCGAGTAAATATATTAATCGTTCATCGAACTGATGATATTTAATCTATAGATGAAAAAATCGAGGATTTGCTTCGGTATATTTAAATACGTTCTATCGAAAAGATTTTTTGTGATTATCTTATGGGTAATATCATTGTTGAACAATCGAAATGACCCACCCCGTATATACGTTGGTGTGCGTGGAATATATGTATGTACGTAGGAAACGTGTTTGAAGCCATGCGTCACCCTGAACTCTCTCTCTCTCTCTCTCTCTCTCTCTCTCTCTCTCTCCTTCTCTCTCTTTCTCTTTCTCTCTGGTTCAGCGTCGACCACCGTTTGCCCAAACAGTATCTATCCACGTCAGGATTAAAATGCTAGGATATCAAATACTCGAGTTCACCGACGAACAAGGGAGAGAAAGCGAATGCGGAAGAGAAAAGGGATAGAGAGATAGATAGATAGATATAGATAGATATATAGATATAGATAGAGAAAGAGAGAGAGAGAGAGAGAGAGAGAGAGAGAGAGAGAAAGAAGAAAGAAAGATGTGGAAAGTGGATAAAAGTATGGGAGTGAGTTCTCTTGTCTAAACGAGGATGTACGGAGGCAAATAAAATCCATCAAGTTGTCAGTCTAGTTTTAGTCGATGAGAAAGATAGAAAGAGAAAGAGAGATAGATAGATAGATAGGTAGATGGAGAGAGAGAGAGAGAGAGAGAGAGAGAGAGAGAGAAATCAGCTTTTATTCCTTTTATCGATTCGCAGAAAATCTTGTTTTCAATGTGATAACGATTATCTTTTATATCCTTATATTATATTATGTATTATATTTTTCTTTCATATGGATACATACATATGTATTTATATGGAAATAGAACAATAATAATCTGTCCTATCGTGATCTTGGCTTAGGTGACCTTCCTTCATTCATTCGTTTATCAATAAGATGTATTATTATTGTTAACAAGTAAATGATCTTTCGTATTTGTTTATCCTTCGTCGTGTAGGTTCCTCGAACGGGCACAGTCCTGTGTTGAACCTCTCGAAGACAGCAGGGAGCGGCAGCGTTGGTGAACATTCGGGAAGCGAAGCTGGAGCGTCGCATCGTTCGCAAGACGACGAGGAAGAGGATGATAATCTATCAGAAGACCTCGAGGACGAGAACGAGAAGGACGAAGGTTAGAATCTCCAAATATATACTTATACTTATGTGTGTGTGTGCGCGTGTATAATTATTTATTTAATTTTTAATAATTACGATCATTAGTGTTTGCGAGTAAAATTTAAATCGTAATACGTAATACTCGTGTACGTATTTATTTCATTTCTAATAACTACGATAATTAGAGTTTACGAATGAAATTTCAATTCGTGATAAATCAATGCAATGTGTGTGAATTGTAAGCGATCGTGAGTAAATTAATTGACGAATATATTATTTGTAAATAAAAAGAAAGATAAATAAATAGAAAAAGGATGAATCGTACGTATGTATCTTTCGTCTTGAATTAAAGAGAGAGAGAAAAGATGAACAATTTAGAAAATTAGACGTAAGCAACAGTGAGGAAAGTAATTATATCGATTTGACTGGACAAGACACGTTTAAAGATGGGTTCTTCGTAACAACTTTATGTGTTAGACCATCTTATATATACGTTCATACATATGTACGTATTTATTTCATTTCTAATAATCTCGATCATTAGCGTTTGCGAATAAAATTTAAATGAATGATAAATCAATGTAACGTATGAACGTAAGGGATCGTAAGGTAAGAAAATAAGTTGACGGTAAATTATTACAGGTTAAAAAAAAATCAAACGATAAATAAATAATGAAAGGACGAATCGTATATATATCTCGTTTCGATTAATGAGAACAAGAGAAAGAGAGAGAGAGAGAGAGAAAAGATGAACGATTTAGAAAATTTGGCGTAAGCAACAATGAGGAAAATAATTATATCGATTTGACTGGACAAGACACGTTTAAAGATGAGTTCTTCGTTACGACTTATGGGTCAGGCCCTCTCATCGATCATCAGAACGACGTTCGAATATTCGTCCGCTCGCTGGCCCTGAGAAACTTTCTACACGACGGTTGTTCTCATTCATGCCTTTTTTATTTAACGTTCATTGTATACTACGAGGTGCGTCGGCCGATAAATTAATCTAATAAAATTTTCAATGAGAATGAAGAAATAAAACTATGCATTGGTATAATGTCATAAATAATTTAAGAATAAATCGATATTAATGTAATATTGTTATTATTATTATTATTATTATTATTATTATTATCATCATCATTAGATCGAATTAGTTGTTCAGTTTTGGTTAATATCGTAGCACCACTGAGACACTTACGTCGTATGTTATCATTAGACCCTCAAATTTGATATTTGGTTACAAACAATTAGAAAGATAGTCCGTGATAAGATCTTTGATATTAAGGCATCATATTAGGACTCAATCGAACTCAGCGACATTGCGACGAAGCGACATTGATCACATTGATTTCTAATCGATTCGTTCATTGTCCTTCTGGCACACGTTAATTAGCCCCAGGCTAATTAGAGAACCACCCGATTGGACATCTTCGGCACACCTACGCAAGATGTGTGAGGGAGAGAGAGAGAGAGATAGAGAGAGAGAGAGAGAGAAAAGGGAAAAAAACAAATAAATAAGAATACAATGGAACAAAAGAAGAATGTAACGAAACGAAATGAAAAAAAAAGTGGAAAAAGAGAACAAACAAACGGACGAAAAAAGAAATAGAAAAAAATCGATTCTTTGAAATTAAACGGGGGGAGAGGGAGGGAGGGAGGGAAGAGGAAAAAAGGAAAAAATAAGAGAAAAAAGAAAAGAGAAATAAAGAAAAATGAAAAGAAAAAAAGGGAAAATGGAAAAATAAAACGTTATATGCGGTGAATTAATATTCCACTCATTCGTCCGCACGACTTCCAACGATCGATACATTATTCATATTTCAACGTTAATTGCTTATTATGAATATTTCGGGCTAATAAGTTGCAAGATAAACGCAGCAGGGGGGAGGAAGGGTGGGAAGGGTGGGAGGGTTGGTTGATGGCGGCGCGGAAAGGGTCTAGAACAAACGAAACGATTATAAACTCGACTCCCTTTCTCTCTTTCTCTCTCTCTCTCTCTCTCTCTCTCTCTCTCACTTTCTATTTGTCTGAACAATTATTTAGCTATTTTTTCTATTTATTTATTTCTATTAGATTTAATCAATTGAAAATAAGAGTTATCACTCGAAGAATTAATTCTATCATTGATTTTGTTTCTTTTCTTTGTTTGTTTTTTTTTTCTTTTTTTTTTGGAGGGGAATAGAGTTTGCTCTTTTATTATTTTTATTTTATCATACTTCGTTTCGTTTCGTTTTGTTGACCTATTCAAAATATTTTCAATAATAATTTTGATCTATTTGACGATTGAAAAATATCAATCGTTGATTTTTCTTTTCTTTCTTTATATAGAAGCCAAGAAAGAAGAAGTCGTACAACTCGATTTAACGAATTGAACAAGTTAAAAAGGAATTAGAATTGGCATCGAGCTCTCTAAATTTCGTCGAAAGACATAACAGTTAGACGTATAAATTGTCTGTCTTTGGTAGGTGAGAGAGAGAGAGAGAGAGAGAGAGAGAGAGAGAGAGAGAGAGAGAGAGAGAGAAGGGTAAGGTAGGGAGGGATGTTGAGGGATGAAGGATGAGGGGTATTGAGGGGTGAGGGCTAAGGTAAAGGGGACTGAGGGGAAGTATCTCGGATCGAAGAAAATCCGTGTCTCGCAGCGTGTCGTATGCAACGGGTACATCCTACCTATGGCGCTCATGGTGATCGAAATAGAACCCCATCGAATGCCCGTGGGAGTGTACACGCCCGTGGAATGCCGTTCTGATTTAATGAGACGCGCCACTATCTCCTTCTCGCTCTCCTTCCCGGAATCCAATCTCTCTCTCTCTTTCTCTCTCCCTCTCTCTCTCGCGCGCGCGCGCACGATTCCTTTTCCTTTTCCTTTCGAACTTTGGAAAAAATTGTACGAAATGGGGAGATTATAGGATAATTGATTTTTGCGAAAGAAACGAATTAATAATCATTATTTATTTTTATTGAGATAATATTTATTCTTTTTCTAATATATAATTGTTAATTTATTATCATTGATAAAGTGTCTCACCATTAGAAAATATAATCGTTAATATGTAGAGATAATTCTGACTTTTTTATTATTTTTATACAGTCTATATGTATACATATATATAGACCAATTAGCTATTAAATCAGCGATTAAAAGCAATAAAAAGAGGGAAAAGTGTATCGCGTAGGTATTATTCATAATTATAAATTATATATAATACCTGTGCCTTACTCGTGATCAGTGATAGTTGATAAAAAGACAGAACAATATAAAATAAAAAAAAAAGAAAAAGAAAATAAAGAAACGAAAAAAGAACAGAAGAGAAGGAAAAGAAAGAGAAAATTCTCAAAGTATAATTATATATATATATGTATATATGTACTTATGTATGTATGTATATGTATATATTCGTAGAAAAGGGAAATAGTCAATAATTTTTTATTTCTTTAGTTCACCTTATAGTTTTTTTTCCTCTTTCCTTTTTTAATTTTCTTATTCTTCTCTTACATCTTGTCTTGTGTAAAAAAAAAAAAAGAAAAAAAAAAGAAAATTGAATAAATAAAAAAACAATTCTCACCGAAGAAGAATGAGAATTCTTTTTCGTTTTAAGATTCGCACATGTCAGACACACATCTTACATCGTGGGCACTCACGACGATAGCAGAACGCGTTTTTGTAAAAAGTAAAGGAATACGAGTGTTATATGTATAGTTTCGGGATTCCAAAAGCTTTTTCTGAGCGCGCGGGTCCGCCGATAATTGTAATGGTCGCTCGTGGCAAGATAGCGTGGACGAAGAAGTGAACGTGGAAACAAAAATAGTTGGGCATCGAAAGAAGAAGAAGAAGAAGAAGAAGAAGAAGAAGAAGAAGAAGAAGAAGAAGAGGAAGAAGAAGAAGAAGAAGAAGAAGGTTGCGGCGCGTCTGTCTACTCGTGAGCGCGAACCTCGCTATCAAAAGGTGCCGGCTTAGCGGAGTGCGCTGCACTGCTCTGTGTGCGCACGCGCTCGTCGAGCATTAAATCGAGCAATGGCAATAAGTAACCAAATGCCGTTGGTGTTGTAGGTGCAGGCTGATAATTAAAAGACGATACAATAAAGCACATATCATTGGCCATAAAGCAGCGTCTGGATACTAAGGCAATGGTGTGGGCCGTAGAGAGCGCATACAAGCATAGACACAGATATATCTATATATATATATATATATATATATATATATATATATATATCTATCTATATATATATATATATATATGTATAGAGAGAGAGAGAGAGAGAGAGAGAGAAAGAGAAAGAGAAAAGAAACCACGATCACTTAAGGCTGGAACCCACGCAGACATCTTGTCTCACCACTCCAGCCCGTTTCGCAATAACCATAAGACATCCTGTATTCCAACGATCGCGTTCTGTGTCTTTTTCGATCGGTTAAAACAAACGTTCGTCTCCGTTTTACAGAAGAAGAAAGACGAAAATGTTAAAAATAGTAAAGGAACAAAAAAAAGAGTCAATAAAAACTATTCCTTCCTCTCTCTCTCTCTTTCTTTCTCTCACTCACTCACTCTCTCTCTCTCTCTCTCTCTCTCTCTCTCTCTCTGTCTTTCTTAGTGATGAAAAGTCGATAGGGAAATATTAAAATGATAGGTAGATATAAAAGTAAGATTTCTAGGGGGGGGGTTCGCCATTTCATTCGCAAAATTTAATTCGCTCGCGGTGACGTTAAATCAGAGGAGTGGCGAAGGGTAACAAGTAGTCTTACGAAGATTACGACTTTGAAACACGCACACGGCGTAACTCTTCTCCTACTTCGACCTCCCTCGAACGTTGTTCGAACGATCGTTCGACTAAATTTATTAATGACGCTTCGTTCTCGTACGCCTGTCGCGCATTCGCGCGGAACCGCATGCGATATGCGTTTCGTATGGGAAGGACAAAGATAAAGAAAAAATTTGGTTGTGTATGTGTGTGTATGTATTTATGTATGTGTGAGAAAAAAGAGAGAGAGAGAGAGATCTGTCCTCCTTATATGTGTTTCATCTGGAATAGATAGACGTTCTCATTCGAAGGTAAAAAGAAAAGAAAAGAAAAGAAAAAGAAAAAAGAAAAAAATCTCCAAGGATATGTATTCCCGAGATGTGTCATATCAAGATTTATCATCGTATAAATTTTACCGAAATTCCCTGTTTGCCCAAGGCAAGAGCCTTTCGAAGAATCCTTTCGATGTAACGACCAGTATACGCACGGTGACAAACGCATATGAGCCAGATAAAATAATAATAATTATTATTAATGTTAGTTACAAAGGGGAAAAGAGAGAGAGAGAGAGAGAGAGAGAGAGAGAAATAGCTTGAGAAACCTTTTGAAAATGTCTATCTGTCTCCCTCTGTATGTACATGTGTGTATATTGTGTGCCTATGTTATTTTATATAACTACGTAAAATATATGTGAAAATATATTGCAATGATTTATTAATATCGAACAATTGATCAAAATATATACTGACAAGTTTCTTTTATCTTTTTGATATAATATGATAATTACGTGAAAGAGAAAA
>NC_060971.1:5080825-5128325 GCF_910589235.1 Vespa crabro | reverse complement strand
TTAACTATATATGGAATTTATGTATCGAAAGATACCTATCTATGATAGATCGTTCAATGTCTTCTCTTTGTCTTCGTCCTAAACGGATTTACTCTCTCTCTCTCTCTCTCTCTTTCTCTTTCTCTTGCAAAGATAATCCCTTGCTATTCCGTGAACTCTCTCTCTCTCTCTCTCTCTCTCTTTCCTCGTTACACGAAAAGGGGAGAATACCGGGTGGAGATCGTTAATAGAAGCGCGTTGTCGCGAGAACAATTCTCCATCGTCTCTGGACTTTTACCTCCAATTTATGTTTTCCCCTATCTCCTCTCTTTCTCTTTCTCTTTTATAAACACACATACACACACACACACACATACATATACAGATATATATATATATAAAGAGTAAGTTGCTTCAGGATAATGACTTGAGTCTTCGTGCGTAGCCTGCGAAGGAACGTAAGGAAAAAAGAAAGAACAGAGAGACAAAAGATAGAAAGAGAGAGACAGAGAGAGAGAGAGAGAGAGAGAGAGAGAGAGAGAAATCGAAAATCGAAGAGTCCTGATAAGTTAACGCTGCACCAAGAGGGACAATATGAGCCGGCCGGATGCTGCGCAAGAGAAGAGCTTGCTATCTTCGATCCTTGACCAGATAAGATGAGGATAAAAGAGTGAGAGAGAAAGACACAGAGAGAAAGACACAGAGAGAAAGAAAGAGAGAGAGAGAGAGAACGCGAATTGTGCGAGCATCGTATCGAAGAGGGACCCACGTAGGCCACTATAAGGCCCGGTTAAAGGCTCCGCAGTGGAATATAAAGAGGGGATTGAGTTGTAGCCGCGAGTGGAGGATCTTATGTAGATTCCTTGTAGATCGTGCACCCGATTCGATCGCGATCGGCTACCCGGTACCTGGTTAATTAAAATTGTAGAGGCCCAACGTCTTCTCTCTCTCTCTCTCTCTCTCTCTCTCTCTCTCTCTCTCTGTCTCTTTTTCTTTTTCTTTTACTTATTTTCTCTCCTCTCGAGTTTTTCCATCCTTCTTCCTCTCTTTTTCTCGTTCCTTGGGCCACCACCAGCCTCTCTCTCTCTCTCTCTCTCTTTCTTTCTTCCTCCTTCTCCAGGATCGAGGAGTCTCCCCATAAAGTTAGTCCACCTCCGATTTTTGGTTCCCCGCTTGGGAGGCTGCTTACGTGAAATCCTATTACCGCGAGCCACAACGATCCTCCTCTCGTTGGACTGACTAGGTGGCTATCTGGCTAGGTAGCTCTCTCTCTCGTACACCTTGAAAAACGTACCAGGATGCTGCCTTATTCTTCGATAATCTCTCGTGAGTTTGCAAAATGTTTTCGAACAATTCTATACACAGAAATTTTTATACAGTCAACATATCTATGTACATACGTAAATATGCATATTTAAATCTATTTTTATATCCAATACTCAATCAAGTTTTCTTTTGAGAAATAATGAAGAAGCAAGAATTGATAATTTTTTATTATCATAAAGTGCTTTGAGAAAATTTATAAAAATCGTTCGTTGTATTAAAAAATATTCGTGTATCGTATTTTCTTCGTATCTATGCAAATCTATCGTGAATCTTTAAATCGGTAAAAAAAGTTTATACCTTCTTCTCTTTCTATTTCTCTCTCTCTCTCTCTCTTCCTCTCTGTTCGCCGATATGAACGCGCTCTGATTGATTTATGCTTAACCCTGCCAAGCGACGACCCTCCCGCCCTCTCTTCTTCCTGAACGGAGAGGTGAGCCTAACCGAGGCTATCTCTATATCGGCCCGGCGAGTAGCCATTATCGTGCAAACTATATACGCACACGTGTATCGATGCCACATACTTTTTTTTATTCTTTCTTTCTCTCTCTCTCTCTCTCTCTTTCTCTACTCTCTCCTACGAAGCAATGAGCCAAGTCAAAGAGATTCTTTTCTATTTGCTTCTACTTGTTATTTCATCGTCAATAACAACCTACCATAGCTTCTTTTCATACATTTAATTCTTTTATTAGTTATAAAATATCTTTTGTTTTTTTTTTTTTTTTTTTTGTATAAAATATATATTTTCTTACGTTTTCTTTTTCTCTTTCTCTTTTCTTTACTTTTATTTTTTTTTGTTGTTTTTTTTTCCTTTTTCGTCAATAGGAAAATATCGTTTTACTCGTTATACTTCCTTTTATCTTCGAGGTCATCAACGTTATCTTCGTGTGGTTTTACTCCGGGGCCGGATGTTTGCTTTAATTAGTGCCTACAGTCTTAGTCTCTTTAATTAAGACCGAAATCGGTTTATTAGCTTCGGAATACGACAACGAAGTTTAGTCTTTACGCGTTAGAAACCACGTGTCACGATATAAACGTATAGCCAAGATCTCTCTCTCTCTCTCTCTCTCTCTCTCTCTCTCTTTATCACCCGTCAAATATCTACGGTGATTCGTCGAAACAACAACCAGTTTTATTTGTATCCGTTAAAAGAGGAACGTATTTCATCGATAGATAGTTACATAGAAAAGATGCTTTACGACGATCTTTGTAAGATTGATTTATCGCACGAATAAAATTTCATTCGATGTGTAGGTATAACCGAGTATCATCTTGTTAAGATAATGTTAAAGGGGAATTTTCAAAGGGGAAAAAAAAAGTTGGATTATCTACGTAAAAAAATATTTCGGATCTCATAATATTGTTCTTTCGATGGAAAAAAAAAAAAAAAAAGAATATGTTCAATAACTTATTTAAATGAGATTATTATAGAGAAATCTGAAACGGTGGATTTCTCTTTGTAGGAAAGAAACGATTGTTCGGGTTGTTATTAGAATCGAGAATCGTCTCTCTCTTTCTCTCTTTCTCTCGGAGAAGAGAGAGAAGAAGGCAGTCGCCGAACGACTTCCTCCGCGTACATCAATTACGTCTCTCGCCCCGTTCCCATTATTAGCCGCCTATAATTTATTACTTTCTACCTTAATAAGCATAATAGTTCCCATGCTATTCTTCGTGCCAGCAGTAATCGTCGTTCCTGACCGTTCTCGCATTATACATCGACGAGAGAGACTCTGGAACGCAGTTGGTGTGTGCGTGCGTGACCTCTGACCCAGAGACAATCGTTAAGGTAGCGCATTGGGCGGCGTATACACCACTCAGGTCCACAGATATTTAATTACCCTCGAGTGCCTCGTACCAATGGTGGTCGGTCCACGTACGGGAGATAGTAGATTTTTCTGTTCGTAAGGAAATGTCTCGTAGTTAAGTTCGAAGAAAAATTTGAGGGAAATAAATTAGGGAGGGAGGGAGGGTGGTGAAGGAAAGAACGAAGGAAAACGAAAAAAAAAAAAAAGAAAGAAAGAAAGACAAAGAAAAAAAGATATATATTTACATAGATTACATACATTACGTTACTTACTTATTTAATATCTTTGAGAAATATCTCCGACTTGGTCGTGTAATCAATATGAAGAATTACGTGTAATTTAGTATTATAAGGAAAAAAGAGAGAAAGAGAGAGACTCATCCAACGGAAACTGGACAACGATCATCGTTTCGATTTTTTTGCGAGCACGTCACTCTTTACCTTTTATATACGTCGTTCGTAACTCGGAAGCCTTAGGCGTGCATCGATTACAAATTGTCGAGCGTAGTTTGATCCGTGACTCACGAGTATCGAGTAACACCTAACCAACCTTGAAGGATTCAACGATTTTGTGAAGCTCTCGGTAAATATGAAACGTGAAAAATGTTTCATGTTACGTAGAACATTAATGATAACGCCAACTCAATGTTTTTTCTTTTCTTTTTTCTTTTCTTTTTTCCTTTCATATATATATAGGAAAATGGGAGGAAATTAATTGAAAAAGAAGAAAGAAGAAGAAGACGAAGTAAAAGAAAGAAAAGAGAGTAAAAGAGAGTAAAAAAATATAATGAAAATTTCATGAAAATTGTTAAATATTTTCGATATAGTAAAAAGATAATATACAAAACAATAATCATTGATTTCGTCCTCTTATATAAATACTGACGACTATTTAATTTCGTACTAAAAAACGATTATCACGTTGATCGTGAGAGGGAAGCCACCTAAGAGAAAAGTTAAAAGATAAAAAAAAATAAATAAAAAAGAAACAAAAAAAAATAAAGAAAGAGAAAAATTATAAAAATGTATTTGTCACGTACGGCGAGGAATATAAGCTAAGTAAAAATAGTAAGGTCTTTTAAAGTTGCCCCGTGCACTAGTGTACATAGAGAGAGAGAGAGAGTCGGCATTCTGGTGTATCGAAAAAGAAACGAACGTTCTTTAATGGGACATCTCGGCGTTCAGGTCAGGGTGGCCCCGTTGTGTTACTCGTTACACCCTGCCGCGAAGAGTAACCTAAGAAAGAAAGAGAAAAAGAGAGAGAGAGAGAGAGAGAGAGAGAGAGAGAAAGAAAGAAAGAAATAGTATTCACCAAGACATAAGAGATATGCATTCGAGATCACCATCCTTTACGTACATACATACACACATACGTGCATACGCACAAATACATATTCAGACACAAATACATTTGCCCACAATTACAGCATCCCAGAGCTCCAGAAAGAAAAGTAGGAATAAAAGTGCGAGACAATACGATGTAGCCACCGACCCGTTGTCGTTTACCACCTTTCTAAGGGCACAAAACCGAACTTGGAACGCAGCGAATCGTCAATTAAAGAAACCACTGGAGTTTCTCTTAGCATAAGCCACCAAAGAGAATCTCGAGTCTCACTGTTGTCGTTGTTCTTGTTGGTGTTGTTGGTGATGGTGATGGTGATGGTGGTAATGATGATGATGGTGCTGGTGGTAGTGATGCTGATGTCGATGCTGTTGCTGCTGTTGCTGGTACTGGTGCTGCTTATGCTGTTGCTGATGCCGTTGGTGCTGCTGATGCTGTTGCTGGTGCTGCTTTATCCTTTTCTTTTTCTCGAGCTCCTTCGTAGAGAGAACACCTACTACTTGCTTTTTTAGGTTGGACTTCTCTAAGAGGGAAAGAAAAGAAGAAGAAGAAGAAGAAAGAGTTGAAAACGGAGAATAAACGGGCTCTTTCTCTCTTTTTCTTTATCTCTCTCCCTCTCTCCCTCTCTCTCTCTCTCTCTCTCTTTTTCTTTGGTACTTCGAAGGTGAGAAAAAGAGAAGGATGAAGAGAGTAAAGAATTTAAGAGCGAGGACAAAGCATCGAATGGCGTCCGGCTGGATAATAAATTACACTCTTAACGCTTCGAACATATACCGCTCGATTATTTATTTAACAATAAAAGTAGAATATATATACATTTATATATACATAGAAAGAGAAAGAGAGAGAGAGAGAGAGAGAGATAGTTAAGATAAAAAAAAAGCAGAAAAAAAATCTCTCTCTCTCTCTCTCTCTCTTTCTCCATAACGTGGATTAGAAAATTAAATTAAAAAGAAATTGATTATATCAACACTTTCATGTGCCTACATTTTATCAACGCAATGTTTCACTAGCTACATTCCTATAAACAATTTCATGTTTTAATGTACCCACGTACGTGCATATGTTTGTAACATAAGTATAGTATGTTGAAAAAGACGAAGAAGAAGAAGAAAGTTAACGATGAAAAATTTTAGAAAATGATCGTATACGAACGACACGACACGTCTCTCAACGTAACGACACTGCTTAACAATAAAATTCAAGCGATATTAATGACACCGATCGGCTTGTTGTGATTTCCGTGCTAAGATAAACCCGCGTAATCCCGCGTGTAGGCTGTTGTCTTTCCGGCGTACAAGAATACGATGACAGAGAGAGAGAGAGAGAGAGAGAGAGAGAGAGAGAGAGAGAGAGAGTATCCTAGGAAAAAGGCAGAACGATAAACCACCCTCTTCGGACACCCTCCTTCTTCCCACCCCTCTCTTTCTTTCTCTCTTTCTTTCCCCACCATCCCCTATTTTACGTAGAGACATCACGTAAATCTCCAATTTAACGATCGGGAAGACATCGATCCTCTTCCTTGAGACAAAAAAAGATAAAAAATAAAAAAAGAAGTAAGAAAGAAAGAAAAAGAACATCGGGTGAGTAGGAGAATAGCTTTGTTTTGTATCAAACGTGTGTAAGACAGAGAGAGAAAGAGAAAGAGAGAGCAGCTTGAAATTAAGTAACAAAACCGGCCAGACTCTCTCTCTCTCTCTCTCTCTCTCTCTCTCTCTCTCTCGGGTTCTTTCCATGAAAAAGAAATCTCTTTGGTCTACGGTAATTTCGCATCTGCGACGATTATAAAGCGAAAATTTACGAGCATTCGCGACCGACGTAGCTGAGGATGAGAAGGAGTAGGACGAGGAGGATGGGAAATAGGAGGAGGTGGAGGAGAAGGAAGAGGGACAACCTGCTTTGCGAATCTTTTTTTCCATTCTCTCTTTCTTCTCCTCGTCGACTTTGTCCTTCTGTGGATTTTATCACCGCCTTGTATTTAAGTACCACTGTTGTGTGCTCGTCGCCGTCATTCTTCTTAGGTATTTCAGTGTCTCTCTATCTATCTAAGTATCTTTCTCTCTCTCTCATTCTCTCTCTCTCTCTCTCTCTCTCTCTCTTTCTCTCTTTCTCTCTTTTCTCTCTCTCATTCTCGCAATTCAACTCGTGGACTTCTCAGAATCGTTTCCCCGTGTGCGATAATGGCTCTCTTAAAGAGGAAAATCGTATGGTAACGTTGGTACAAAGTCTGCTTTATAGCTCACAATGTTTCTTCGAATCGTAAAAATGAATGCATAATGAAAAAAAAAAAAAAAGAAAAAGAAAGAAAGAAAAAAAAACAAGAACAGAATAACAACTCAAGCAGGAGAAAGAAAAGGATTGAGAAAGAATTGCAATAAATTTATATATATATATATATATATATATATATATATATATTTTTTTTTTTTGTTTTTTTTTTTTCATTCTTACATGTAATTTAATCGATGTTTCAGTAATATTCGATTTCTTTGGTTCTTTCTTTATTCACTTTTTTCTTTCTTCTTTAATGAGTCGATCGATTTTTTCGTTTCTCATTTCTTTTTTCTTTTCTTTTGTTTCTTTTTATTTTTCTCTCCTCCATATGATATTGATCACTAATTCGCATGTATCAATCAGCCTATATGAATTCGAAGAAATTTAAAATTGTAAAGGAGGAAAAAAGAAAAGAGAAAAGAAACAAGAGAAAAAAGAAAGGGAAAAGAAGCGTGATAAACGAAGAAAAACATGCGGGGAGAAAAAAGAAAGGAAAGAAAAAAAAAATAGAGAAAAAGCAGAGATAATATCGGGAAGTGAAAAACAAAAAAGGAAAAACTTGACCTACCGCAGTTTTAACTACCGTTCAATTATATAGTTTGCTTTCGAGTCGTCGCGCGCACGAATAAAGCGTGTAATTTACCGGCAATAAAAGGGCAGTAGTAAAGGCCACGCGAGAGAGGAAAGAGGCAAAAGAGATGGAAGAGAAGAAGAAGAAGAAGAAGAAGAAAGAGGAGGAACAGGAGGAGAAGGAGGAGGTTGTGGAGGAAAAGGGAGGAGGAAGGAAAGAACACACTATGTCGTTAACGACGCCGTTTATTGCCCCGCGTAGCGAATATTTTGTTACAACGCGACGATCATTTCGATCTCCTGCCACTCGATGGGAAGTCACGATAGAAACCTCTCTCTCTCTCTCTCTCTTTCTCTCTCTTTATAAACTTTTTCAAAATCCTACAAAATCATATATTTATACACACATGTGTACATATATATATTAGCATAATAATAATCTTTTACACTTAAGATAATTTAATGGATTAGATAAAATAATTCTGTATGTCTACAGAATCACTGGTAATAAGTAAAAGAGTACTAATTATTATCGGGAATAGCTGACAGTTGTTTAGTTTCGAAATCGTTGTCGTTGTCGTGAAGCTAGTGTAATAACTCCGAGAAGATATCCCGGAGGTCCCCCTTCCCGAAGTAAGGATTATCTTGAAACGCGAAAACGCTCTTCACCGTATCTCCCAGCGAGTTCGAACGACGACGGACCACGGTCTCTCTCTCTCTCTCTCTCTCTCTCTCTCCTCTAGCGAGATTTCTCGCGACCTCGTCGAGATATCGAAACTATTTTTTTCTTCCTTTTTAGTTTTTATTTTCTCTTTTTTTCTATATTTCTTTTGTCCTTTCCTTTTGTCTTTCTTTTTACTCGTAACGATAGGGTAATTCTTCTACCATCACATTTTAATCGTTTCGACTAAGAAACTTTGCGATCATACAGTATTGATGATATATATTCATTGTAAATGATGTTACATTGATCATAAAATCGTAATGATGGAATTGACGTCTAATATGAGAAATTAGAGTGTATTAAAAGTAATCATAACTCTTTATTAACGTAATTTATGTAAGATAAGATATCGTACCATATATTAATTTTCTTTTCTGTTTTTTTTTCTTTTTCTTCTTTTTTTTTTGTAATCTTCGATGGAGAGCAGAGTTCTAAGATATGATAATCATTAGTTACAAAAGCATAGGAGATGTAAGAAGAAGGAATAAGAAGTTTCGATAATCCGTTCGTTCGGGTTGCTCCGGGCAAGAAACCCGATGCCGACTATGAACGTCAGTAGTTTTAGAGCCGAGCTCCTCCGCTAGCTTGCGATCTAATCCTATTTTCGTTAGATCCGTTAATGGTTAATGGGAGGCAAAGTGGTCAGCGACCGGAACAAGAGCTAAGTCCGTCTTAAATCCCGCAGGAGGGAAACCCTTGTAGTCCTTAGCCAAGGACTGTAATCCGCATGGGATAACTATTGTCTTCGTTCTCGCACCGAGTCAAAGTCAAATCTATTTTGATGAAATAAGAGAGAGAGAGAGAGATGTCTAAACGATCAAAAGATACGTGATCGAGAGAAATTTAATGAAAATAATTTTGCAATGTTATTTAAAGATTAATTAATTAAATTATTGCGATTTGTCAATTCAAAGGATATATTTATAAAAATCAATAATGATAAATAAGATGATCTTTGTAGACAATTCAAGTTCCACGAGTATTAGAGGTAAGGTCCATGCCCTTAGGACATGGTCGAACTTTCCAATGTACACTTAATCGTTATTCGACTATAATATTCAAGGGTAGAAACAATAATATTCTCTCGGTCCTCGCTTGCTCCCTCCTCCTCCTCCTCCTCCTTTTCTTCCTTCTCTCTCACCCCCCAAACTCCATCGGCGAATATTATAGGCTCCAGTTCTCTTATTCTGTCTCTTCTCAAATCGAGCCTTAGGCAAATAGTGCAACATGGAGATTAATCGGGATTAGGATCGGGAAATTTATGAAAGTCCAATGCCACCGAAGTATACAACGCCAACGTAACGTCTACGTACAACTAAACGTACTACTACCACTTAAACCTTATTCGTCTATCTAATATCTCTTAGAAAATTAATTAGCGGGCTGCGTGATTCGAAGAAAACGCTATTCCGCAGCCGGCGGCGCATCTTCGAAATTCTAATTTCCACGAAGGAATCTGTCGGAAGCTATGCAAATAAGATTCACCTAAGTGGTATCGTGCGCGCGCGCGCGCGTACACTCTCACACGAGAAAGAGAGAGAGAGAGAGAGAGAGAGAGAGAGAGAGAGAGAGAGAGTACCCTAAGTTGTAAATTCTCGAAATAATCCTACGGGTTAATTCCATGCACGACGCTTTATTGCCGTTCTTGATCCGTTAAAATTGAATTGCGAAGAAACATTAAGCAATTTCGTATATATATATATATATATATATATATATATATATATATATATATATATATATATATATATATATATATTCTTGAATATAATAAATTTTAATCTAATTTTTATGTCGTGTATTAAACATTTATATCGTAGGAAAAAGAAATATATATATATATATATATATATATATATATATATATATATATATATGAACGAATATAAGAAACTCACAAGTAAAGAAATCTTCTATGTAAGTGTTTCATAAATTTTAGTGGTTAGTGGGGATGGGGGTTTCGGCTTTGAGAGTGAGAGGAATCGACAGCGTAACACGAAAACTACATTATACTATTCAAACGATTGCAGGGCACGGCGGGTAAGTTGACATTGTTGTTTCTGAGGGTGGCCTTGGGGCCATGCGAATATCTTAGCGCACTTGGGTATAAGCCATATACGTGTACACGACGTCGTACAAGCCCTCCGGGGATGTGAACGCTATACAAGCCACCCCTTTCCCTCCCCTCGCCAGCCCTACCTTACCCTACCCTACCCTAGGCTGCCCTCAACCTTCCATCTCCCCATTTTCCCCCATACCCCCCCCATTACCTATCCCCGCCGCCAACGTCGATCCACCCCTTTTCCCCCTTCGAGTCCCAAGCCAGCCTTCAACCCTCCCCCTCCCTCCCTCCGTCACCCCTTACCCCCGCAAACCAGAACACCGTCTTCTTGCTGGCACCCATATACTAATCAATAACCATGAATCGCTTCGGTAACAGTACCATGCACGTTCCGTTGCACCGTTATTGTTACAACGCGGCCGACGCGGCGGCTCGGGTTAGCGTGAAAATTATTATCGCCGATCGATTCTAAACACCGATAATGTCCAAATTCGAGGATCGCCGATAGGAAACACTAATTGGAAAATCTAGGGGATTTTGAAGTCGGAGAATTGGATTGAATTTATCTTACGAACGATAATAATAAATGGTTTCGACGCGTTGTTACATATTTCGTGTTTCATGTACAAATGCCAATTGTTTTTATCGTGTTATAATTAAATATTTCATTATTGATTTTTCCTATGAATTTATATACATTCATATACATATATATAATAATTATATATACACATATATATATATAAAAGAAATGCAAAAAAATTTGTTATAAATTATTTAAAATTATAACTTAATGTTATTTTTGTGCTAATGAGAAATGATTAGCTAAGGAGAAATTTGATATTGAATTAAACTAAATTCCTAATGTATTCGTTGTAAGTAAAGAGGGGTAGAACGTTCGTTCGTATCATAAAATCCCATTCGCACAAACTCGGTGGAATATAATTTTGAATTTATGATCCGAGACACGATTAGGGTTCCTTCTAATTGACGTTAGAATGATAAAAAGCGTAGCTTTCGTATCGTTACTTTCTACGATCGTGAACATTTTTCTTTTGGTCTCTAAGGCTTTTTTTCTCTTGGCTTAGCAAAGCCGCTAATATTAATTCGTACAATTTTAATGTTCCCGTGGCCAAATTTCAATAACACCATTTTACCTTTCTCCCTCCCTCTCTCTCTCTCTCTCTCTCAATGTCACGCTAGCATAATTGATTTCCTCTGCTTTCATCGTGACGAACTTCTCACTGCGCTGTCCGTTGGGATTCGTGAAGGAGGAACGAAAGTTGGTGAAAACCGCTTGAATTAGGCGTATGAAAAGACTTCGTGGGAAACTTTTTAAAGATTTTCATTTATCAAAAGAGAAAAGAGAGAGAGAGAGAGAGAGAGAGAGATAATAAGATGAAAAAGACAAGACGACTCTATAAGCCAACACTGATAAATGATAAAGGGAGAAAAAAAAAGTATAAGACGATAGTTAAACGTTTCTGAATCAAGTCAATTGGAATGGGCCTCGGGGTTGATACAAGGGTTGATATTCCAGGGACGATATCTAATAAAGTTCAATTATCCTTGGAAACGAGAAGTGTGCGAGTGAAAGAGATCAAGAGAGGAATAACTCATGAAAGAGAGAAAGCAAGCAAGCAAGTAAGGAAGCAAGCAACCGAGCAACTGAGCGAGCGAGAAAGATGATAATCTAAACGATCGCAAAGTGGGCTACAGAAACGCGCCGAAATTGGCAATAACAGAGTGGCGGGGTTCATGGGACTTATATATATGTATGTATGTATGTATGTATGTATATGTAAGTATATAATAGTCCGTGTGCCTCGGCGCGAACTTCCTATTCTGGTTAGCATTCAAATTGAATCTTCGTGGCGGCCGGTCGTGAAGAGTTACCGCCGTTAATGGACCTCGCAAACGCTCTCAAATTGCTGCCAGACTGCTGAGACGCAGGCCCTACCTAATCTACCAACATGATTCTCTTCTCTCCGAGGCTCATCGTTCTGTTCTCCACCTCCTACCTCCTCTTCTTCCTCCTCTCCACCTTCTCGTCCTTGTTCGTCTCCTCCTCTTATCCTCCTTACCGAGAAGACTCGCACCCTTTTTGCGTCCTCGTATCGCGACTCGTTCGATGGATGCCATGTGCTCCAAATTTTCGTCTCTCGAGGTACCTCGTTAACGTGTAAACTTTATTATCATTCTAAAGGTAGATATAATTTAACGAATAATAAACTGAAGATATCTTGGCAAAAGATTGATGATTAGTTCGTTATTATTATTATCATTAAGTTAAGTAATAATGATTCTATATATGTCATTATGGTTTATTAAATTTTATTGGCTTTATATGTACATACGTATACGTTGTACATAATATAATATAATATAATATAATATAATATAATATAATATAATATAATACAATACATACATACATATATACATACGTACGTGAATATATACGTAAGTGTAATGTTTTTTTCTGTCTTTTCTTTTTTTACCTTCGCGCATTTCATTCGGTCTACTTAAAGTCAGAGAAAAGAAAAAAAAACCAGATATCCTAATATGAAATTACAATAACGACCTATCCAAACGAAGTTATCCTCGGTATATCGGGCAATTATCGCTGACGTTAGGAAGGAACTTATCAGCCGCAAAGAAAAGGACCGTGCGTAATATCCTGCGTGGCTCATTGCGTCGGAGCCAATGTAATTCGACGAGGTAGACGAGCAGAAAAAAAAGGAGAGAAATGGGGTGAATTCTCTCTCTCTCTCTCTCTCTCTCTCTTTCTACTTTTCTTCCCCTAACTAACTCTCGTTCAAACTGAATTAGCCCGCTCGATTTGGAAAGGCCGAAAAACGTTTTATCGTATTACCAACTGAAAAGTGATTTTGAATTCGCAAGAAACCAACTGTATCGTAATATTATTTTGTAAGTTCTCTTGAATAATTTTTTTTTTTTTAAATCTATTAGAAAAATATAATTAAATTTATATATATGATCGAGTAAGTTAGAATTAATTATGATCGATTCCAAAGCAAAGATACATCAATTAATACTGACAAATTATTTCGACTTGAATTATGATTATATCGGCTGTTCGAAAATTTCATTCTAAGGACACAGTAGTAATCGACTCTCGGAAGAGAGTATTTCGAGACTCCTTCTCCGAGACTGTCGTCGAGATTCGAAATGGCTAATTTAGCGTGCTGGCTCCTATGGGAATACGCCAAGTTTCAAAGTTGGAAGCGTAGCGAGAGAGAGAAAGAGAGAGATCAAGTGGATGGAGATGGGAAAGGAGGAGATGGGAGGTGAATAGGAAAGAGAGAGAGAGAGAGAGAGAGTCTATATCTTGGGAGAAGGAAAAGGACGAATGCCACGACTTAATACAATTCTATTAAACGTAACTATGCGAGCTCTCTTGCCTGCCCATCGCCGTTGGATTTAATCGTCCGAGCAGCCAACCGTACGATATTCTACCTCCCATCCTTTGGTTGGATCCAATAGGAACGAGACTCTCTTATTATCAAATTAATCTGACCTTCGCGAGAGTACCGTCATTATCATCTTTCTCTTCCTCTCTATCGTCAGAATCTCTCTCTTTCTCTATCTCCCTCTCTCTCTCTCTCTCTCTCTCCCATCAGTGATTTTCAAATTCATCATTTTCGGGACTAATTAATTCTAACAGTGTACCTGTGTAATCCACATCGATTATTCAAAATTTATAGAATATATTACATGGGGCTACGTCAAACTGTCCATAGATATTAGATATTATTTACCGACGGCATTGTAAAAATTTACACTAACTTTTCATTCCTCTTTTTTTTCTTTTTTCCCAATAACAGCCGAGTTGAAGATGGACGTTCTTCGTGAAAGAGAGGTGAAGGACAGCCTAGAACGGCAGCTTCAAGACGAGCAAAAAGTTCGAGGTAAGTAGGAAACGATGAGGATGCAATATCCTTGACACAACAACACACACAGACACACACACACACACACACACACACTATACCTACATATAATATAATATTAATATTTTCTGATATTACAGCATTTACCGTACGCATTTCAAGTGAAAAAAAAAAGAAGGAAAAAGAAAATTTTACCATTTCTTTCTATAATAATCCATAGATTTTAGAATTTATATATCATACATAGATGTCACATATATCGAACATATCTTCTCTAAGTGATTTTGAACCCTGGAGTTAACACGACGATAAATCAAGAAGCTATAGGGAAGAGCAGCAAGAGGATAGAATAGAGAAAGATAGATAGATAGATAGATAGATAGATGGATGGATGGATGGATAGATAGATGGATGGATAGATAGAGACAACCACGTTATAAAGTCTAAGCAAGATCTACGTACTAGGTTGCACGATGCTATTATTCTCGAATAAGCTTCGCAACGCGACTCTTCGTCGTCTTTCATCCTTCTCGTTTTCCAACTTCCATTCCTTCCGTTCCTTCCTTCGTTCGTTCGTTCGTTACTGTTCGTTCTCGTTCCTTCGTTAACTCCTTCGTTAGTACGTTCGTTCGTTCCTTAGTCTTATGTTAGTCTCTTGCCACGTTTAATGGAAGGATAGAAGGAAGGAAGGAAGGAAGGAAGGAAGGACAGTAAAGTTAGACCCGGTGATCGCTCAGCTAACTTTGTATCGGACGTCAACGCGTAACAGAATAGTCGTCCAACGTTTTGACCATCCAATCCGGTTCATGTATCTTTTAAAAGATTATAAGGGGTAAGCTCAAATATCGAAAATTAATATACATAAGAATTAGAAATAAATGATATAAATTCAATTGGGAATTTTTCTTTTTTTTTTTTTTTTTTTTTTTTTTTTTTTAATCGAAACAATCCACCAACATTCTTTATTTAACTAAATTCATACGTTTGCGATAGTTATAAATTAATTATAAAAATGAAATTCGTATAGAAGGATTGAATGTAGGAAATAGAAAGGAGAAAAAGAAGACGAAGGAGAGAAATCAGAATTTCTCTGTTGGAGCAAGGATTTTTTTTTCTTTTTTTTAATTAAAAACATAAAATTAGAAAATGATCAATCTCACGATCTCACGTTCTTTGATTTTCAAAGCACATCGATGAACGAATGGTTTGCCGGTTCGATGAAAAGAAAAACTGGATGAGCGAACGAATCTGCACGTGCTTTACGCTCGTATACATTTATACACACACACACACATGTATATATATATATATATATATATATATATATGTCTACATGCATATATACATTATATGCATACGTATGCATATATATATATATATATATATATATATATATATATAATGCGTACATACATACAGCCATACTCGAATCCAATATCGCGAAATTTTCGCGAGCAAGCTCGACGTCCCGCTTGACACGGACACAATGCGCGTGAGCCTCGATAAATATGTAGAAGTCGCGTGGAATGACGCGTGAATAAGCGTGCGCCCCGTTCACCCGTTCTCGTCGTTTGTTATTAAAAAATGAAAAGACCTTCGGTGACGTGCCGACGATGCTCCCCCTCCTCCTCCTACTCTTCCTACTCCTACTCCTACTCCTATACCTATTCCTCTCTCTCTCTCTTTCTTTCTCTCTCTCTCTCTCTCTCTCTGTCTTTCTCTCTCTCTCTATCTATCTCTCATCATTTTTCTTCGTCTTTTTCTCTCCATCGTGTTATGATCCAAAAAGCAAAAGAGATAGATTTATATGGAAAGAGTGAACGCGAGAGAGAGAGATGAGAGAGAGAGAGGGGGAGGCGAGGAGAGGGGGACATTTAGAGATCCTTTGTTGTTCGTCCTGACGTTTTTTAAGTGGATCAACCCGTTATATCAAGGAATGAATTTTATCGGCGAATAAAAAAATCACACACCGGTAGCCATTGTTTTCTCCCATGAAAAATATATTCGTTGGTGGGTATGCCGGGAAGTGAACGAAAAATGAAAAAAGGAAAAAGAGGAAAAGGAAAAAAAAGAGAGAGAGAGAGAGAAAGAGAGGCGAGTAGACACGCGCGCGTGTCTACAGGGTGAGTCAATGACTATTGTCATGTTCGTATAATTCCTTGGGAATATAATCCCTTCTAGGAAAGACGATTGATATGTTCTCTATGAAATCGTATAAACAATTCAAAATAAAAAAAAACACATTATATATATAATAGAAATTTTTTCATTGGTCATTAATTGCATCTTTCTTTTGGATGAACTTAAACGTTTCTTCGTTTAAGATAATAAAAAGCCATTTCATTTGGCAATAGTTATTGAATCACCCTATACATATAAGCATATATATATGTATGTATGTATATATACATGACATTCTCGTCATTCGTAGCTTCGCTTTCTCTCGATTCGCAGGAAAAACGACTTGGCAGGGCCGGACGCTCGCGGTAACACGAGACTGCGACAACAGCAGTCCATTAGTCAACCAGCTCAGTGTCAATACATGAATATGACAGACAGTCTCACGGAATAGCCGACCAAACCCACTACTATTCTCTTTCCTCCATCTCTCTTTCTCTTTTTCTCTCTCTTTCTCGCATACGACCCTTCCAACCATGAGGCGAGACCATCATCCCATCCCCTACACCTCGTTTCCCATTCCATCCCCCTTGACACCACCGTACCTTATGATATCGCAAATATAGGAAATATTCTCTCCCTTCGTATCACCTATCGGCAACTTTTATCTTCTATGACGTTCTTCTTTGATTCCAAACGTGACCGAATAGACTTTCTTCGAACTAAATACAAAATACATGATACCTTCGAACATTCTTTTATTTATTTCAAATAATTCACGCGAGATAATTTTGACGGATCTTGATGGTAGAATTTTTAGAAAGAAAGTAAACAAAAAAAAAATATATATATATATACGCCTCGATTTATCAAGTATCATATTTTTTGTAAATTTTTTTGATCGCAATAAAGGTACGATGAAAATATAAGAGAATTAATGCCCGAAAAAAAGTAATTTGCTTTTGTCCTTCTGTACGTGTCTAAGAGGAAAAATAAAAGATAAAAGAGAGAAGAGAAAAAGAGAGAAAAAACAAAAAAAAAAAAGAAAGAAAATAAGATAAAGAGGCGAGCCTTTGCAAGTTCGTTCATTCGTTCGTTCGTTCGTTCGTTCGTTCGTTCGTTCGTTCATACGATTCTCCAAGATGATTGATGACCGGCCAGTCCCACGGATATTTACGCAGGTACTTCGTAAGACCTTTGCTCATTCGACTAATGACCGTCTTGTAAGAGATACCGTGTCAATCTATAGCATATGTCTGGGTTTAACGAGGGCGTTCCTACAAGCGTTTCTCTTTCCTTCGCGAACTCTACCACACCCATTATCCTCATGAACATGTGCGCGAGCACGTGTGATGACGAGAAATTACTATTAGTTGAAAACAATATAACAATATATATATATATACATATGTATATATTGGTACCACCTAAGTACTTATCTATATATCGACATATTTACATATACATATGTATAAATAAACGTATGCTTTCATACATGTACGTACATACGTGTGTATATAATCAATTTTCTTTCAAACGAAATTGTTTTCATTTCGTCGGATAAATGAAGAAGTACAGACTTCGAAATGTAATAATTTTATTTATTTTTTCATTATCCTTTATCAATATCTAATAAATTATACTATTTTATTTGCTTGGATAGATTTTTCTTTCTATCTTTTGGATTTATTTTAAATATCGATTGGTTTCTACACTTTTCTTGAATGATTATCTTGGCATCGACGTTGAGTTTTTTCTTTCAGTCTAGTTTTTCAAGATAATAATCAGTACAATGGAAAGAGATAGATAGATTAGATAGATAGATAGATAGATAGATAGATAGATAGAGAGAGAGAGAGAGAGAGAGAAAGAGTCGAACAAGGTATTACCTATATAACATATATATAGCATGAAGAAAGGGAGCAACGTTATTAGCCCGTTTAGAGGCGAGCTTGGCATTTCGCTAAAGGTTGAAATCTTCTCGACCGCCCGTTGAGAGCTACCATAGGGTGGAAAAGAGGGTTGGTAAGAGTGAGGAGATGAGGTGTCGGAGGAAGGGTGGGAGGTCGGAGGGGGATGGAGATAAAGAGAGGAAGGGAAAGGGTGAAAGAGGGAGTTGAATGTTCTCGTATTATCTTGGCAGGGGTTAGGTAGCAGTCTTCGGTCTTTTCCCTATCGTGTTAGAGTCCTGCCAAGGATGGAAGAGGGGGCAGAAGAGGGATGATGAACCATGTCTTACGAATAAAACAATAAGATGACCTTTCTTGTCGTTTAATAAGAAAACAGGTTATTTTTGTCGAAACTTTTAATTAATTATTTGTAACTCTCATTGTTCCTTTTTTTCTCTTATTTTTCTTTTTTTTTTTTTTCTTCTTCTTTTTCTTTTTTCCTTTTGTTGGAAAAAACCAAAGAGGTTTAAACGAAAGAGATTTAGAGATCCTTCAGCGTATATTATTTTATCGATTAATGAAAATCCCTTTCATTTCTTCGTTGGATCAATTAATAGTATTTAAAATGAGGATGAAGAGGAGAAGGAAAAAGGAGCGGAAAAGGAAAGGGAAAAGAAAAAAAAAGAAAGAAAAAATGTACGATCCAATGTAGGAACAGTGTTACTTTTCAGCTCACGGTTAGTTAGCTGACAACGTTAATGTTAGTATTATTATTATAAGTATAAGCATGAGACGAAGAGATCACAGTTTAGGATAGAGAGAGAGAGAGAGAGAGAGAGAGAGAGAGAGAGAGAGTGTGTGTAAAAACAAATAAAACGTTATGCTCGAGCAAGCTTCTGGTTCTGATCTCCAAGCGGATATTCTGGCTGCCATTTCGGTAGTGGTAGTTGTCGAATGGACGACGACAACGATTACGACGATGACGACAACGACACGAGAATTCTAAATTCTCGTAAGCAAGAAGCTTCTCGACATACATACATATATACATATATATTTATATATATACACACATTATATACATATATTATATACATATATATATATATATACACACGTGTTAAAGGCCGAGAACCGCGGAAGCTCGAGAACCGACAGCTGCCTTTGCCGTTGCTTTACACGAAGCTGTGGCCTCCCTGTAATTAGCCGAACCGTTTGTTGCAAGACGCGTCGAAAGAAACACCCCTTTCTGGAAGCTCTCCCTTTCCTCTCCCTCTACCTCTCTCTTTTTCTCTTTTACAATCTTTTTTACCTTCAAAGAAAAATTATATGCACACCGATTAATCTCACAAAGCGTAGAACACCAAACGATAACGCAAAATCGAAAGTATTTCTTTTCTCTTGTTTGTTCACTTCTTTTATTTTCTTTATGCTTATTATTATTATTATTATTATTATTCTTTCTCTCTTTCTTTTTCTTTTCTTTTTCTTTTTCTGTAATATCATTCACTTCTCAAATATCTTGAAATTTCACTTTCTCGCGAGGAGCCACGCACGATTCCCAACAAACGGATTCGAAATGGCACAATTAACCGTGCGAGATTTATACATGTACTCACCCTTCGAATTAGCTTGCCCGTAATGCCAGGATCGGGTGTCGGTGTAATTGGGACCCGAGGGAATTTGCTGCGTTTCGAGAACCCTCTATACTCGAGGACGACTAACCATACTCTCTCTCTCTCTCTCTCTCTCTCTCTCTCTCTCTCTCTCTCTCTCTCTCTCTCTCTTTCACACTTCGTCCCTGAATTTTCACAGTTCTCATCTATCCCCAATTCCTCATCTAACACAAATCACCACTTCTACATCTACACTGTGATAAATCGAAAAGAGAAAAGAAGAAAAGAAATGAAATGAAATAAAATATAAATAAAATAAAAAATCATATTAAGCGAAATATCTTAGAGATACCTTTTTCTCTTCGAAAGGATATGATTAGATTGATCTATCCTAGAACATATCATGCGTATTTTACACCGAAATCATCCAAAATCTAACCGTGGTCATCCTCAAAGACCGTCTCGTGAAGCTGTAAACTCTGAACCATCCTAGAAAGGGAGGGAGAGAGAGAGAGAGAGAGATTCATTAACCATGAGAAAGATAGAGAGAGAGAGAGAGAGAGAGAGAAAGTGTCGGTTCGTCCTCGAGCCAACGAAAGGCTAATTCTCAAAAGAGTTCACGACGATGTCGGCGATGCCCTCGTGCGTAACAACCAACGATTCGCTTTGAAGTGAACAGCATATCGTTGCCACCCTCTTGCCGACCAACCAACACCTTTTCCTCCTCCTCCTCCTCCTTATTCTCCTCATTCTCCTCATCCTTCTCTTCGACTAGGCCAAACACTTCTTCTCAATCCCTCTAACATAACTCCTCTTCAGGTAATATACACATTGAAACGTGCCAATGACCGTCACCCTCAATTTCGTATAAGAGGAGGAACATGATTCCGGAGGAACCAAAAGAGAGAGAAAAAGAGAGAGAGAGAAGATATTCTTTGTACAAGAAATATTCAGTATCCTTTCCTCTTGGTCTGACAATTCTTGTCTGATTCATTAAATTCTATCTTCTCCTTCATTCGATATTTTTCTTTGCTAGATTATAATAAAGATCACTTGTAATTAAAAATGGCAAAATAAAATTCTTTTAAGCAACGAGATTAAGGTGCACATGATCGATGCAAAAAAAAAAAGAACGAAAAAATGAAAAAAAAAGAAGAAGAAAAATCATACAAATTCGAAAACCTTAGATCGATTAGATTGATTGGTTAGAGGAATTCAAAGGAAGATGATTGTTTGAATATATTCTTTTTCCTTTTTCTTTCTCTTTTTTCTTTTTTTTTTTTTCTATTCCCATCAATTACATCGGAGCTTCCGTTTTCGCCGACAATTTTTATAACAAAATTCTCTTCTCAACGATGACGTTGAGAAAGCTCTCTGGAAAGTAGAAACGAGAAGAGAGACAAAGAAGAGAAAAAGAACGAAGGCGAGGATGAGGAGAGAGAGAGAGAGAGAGAGAGAGAGAGAGAGAGAGAGAGAGAGAGAGAGAGAGAGAGAGAGAGACAGCTTTTACTACAATCTCTCGCCTCCTCCTCCCTTCTCCCTTAACCCTCTCGCCCTTTCCCCGCTCACGAAGAGAAAAACAACGGCGAAGAGGGAAGGAGAGGGAGTGAGAGAGAACGGGCAAAGGGTTCGTCGGGGCTTACCCCCTTTGTGGCAGTTTAGCGTTTCATGTCGTATTCCGACTCATTGGAAATTGAGGAATACAGAGGAAGCGCAAAAGGGATACGGCTTTGAGATAAAAAGAACGCTCGCTTGGCGTTGATGTGTTACTGCAGCAGCAGCTTTTCTGTTGCTGCTGCCGTTGTTGGTGCCGTAGTCGTAGCCGTAGCCGTAGCCGTTGTTACTACTGATGTTACCGATCGGTAAGAGACGCTACGGGATATTGCGTTATATTGAGATAGTAAGGTAAAAATGTCTATCCCACAGTGTCGTGAGTAAATCTTTGTTTTTTATCATCTTTCTTTTTTCTTCTTTTTCTTCTTCTTCTTCTTCTTCTTCTTCTTCTTCTTCTTTGCAACTACTCCTTCATATCCGAGCCTTTTCCATTTGATTTTCAAATCGTGTTCAAGGTCTTCGTACAATGACAAATTAATTACTCTGGATGATTGGAGCTAAGTAAAGGAAGGGGTTGAAAAAAAAAAGAGAGAAAAAAAAAGAAGAGAAAGAGGAAGAGAAAAAGGACAAGAAGTGGAGATGGGGAGGGGGCGAAGGAGAAAGAAAGGAAAAGACAAACAAGTAGTAGGCAGTATTGAATGTCAATGAAGCGAAGAGTAAGCAAGGAAGAATTCGTGTAATACGATTGATCAATGAGCGTGTTCTCCGGTCGTTTTCACTTGGAAGAGGGTAGCCAATAGGTATTATGTTCCAAGAACGACTACATCGTCCAGAAGCAACGGCAACGGGGCAACGGTAGCTCCGAGGATGGTGGCTGTTACACAAGGGCGGGACGGGTAGTAGTAGGGAAGGGGGTTGCTGCTGTAGGTGCCGCGGTCACTTTGTGAACTAGCCCGGCTTTGGCCGCTGTTTAATTAAGTCTCGCCTAGACTACTCGCCCTCCTCGCTCAGGACCACTTCCCTTTCCCTACCCTTTCGTCACTCACTCGCTGGCGTCTCTGTTTCTCTCTTCCGAGTTAGCAAGCACCACCCACTAACTCACCCAACCCCTCGAGTTGAATTCGCTCACTTGCTTGACCCTCTCTCTTTTGCACACCCTGTGAATATGACACTGTTTTCTCTCTCTTGCTCGCTATTTCTCCCTCTCTCTCTCTCTCTCTCTCTCTCTCTCTCTCTCTCTATCTCTCTGTCTTCCTCTTGCGTACGTAGAAAAGAATTAAATCACAGGCACTGTTACGACGCGACCAAAGGGTAACCGAAGCTGTCCGCTGCTACTGCTACTCCAACTCCCTTACCGTCTTTCAGTAACAGCGACGGGAAAAGCGAAAGAGCCTGAACTTTGTTAATAACTGCGAGAGATGAAAGCCAGGACTGGCCTGAAGCTTTAATGACCTCGCAATTACGACGCGCGTTTCGTAGGGCCCGCCCTATCCCACCCACATGTCCTGCTACCCTACCACCCGCCCCACCCATCGCTGTACGTATACACCTCTGGCTGACCTAGGAAAAACGTCTCGAAAAAAAGAAAAAAAAAAAGTAGAAGAAAAAAGATAAGAAACAGGAATGTAAAAATATATCTCATTTTTTCTCTTACTCGTGTATGTATATAAAACAATATATTGAATAATACAAATGTATATAATAACGTTAAATTAATATACATTATAATCGATATAACCATACATTAATAATATAAGATTACAAAAAACTATCTCGCGATTGTTCTTCGGGTTTGAAAAAAACAAAAAAGAAAAAGAAAAAATAACGCGCGCGCCTTTTTTTTGTTGTTCATTTTTTTTTTCTTTCTTTCTTTCTTTCTTTCTTTCTTTCTTCTCTTTCTCGTTCGCCGACCAATCGTCCCTCAACGATATATCCGTACACATGCACGCACACGCATATGTATATACTAAACGCGTATGAATTCAATCGCGCGTAACAGTTTGAGCTTCCGTAATATAATTGTTAATGGGCTGATGCGCCGATCGTTCTCTCTCTCTCTCTCTCTCTCTCTCTCTCTCTCTTTGTCTCCGTCTCCGTATCTATCTCTCTGTCTCTGTCTTCGTGTGGCGACGGCGAGCCTTTCTCTATGTATAAGTGTGTGCTCGTGCAACCCCTTACGTAAAAATAGACGCAGGAGGCATTAATGCACGCCTCGTTCACCAGCTTGCACGGCACCTCGCGTCACGGATGATCACTGATCGCAAAGCCTCTCTCTCTCACTCTTTCTCACTCTCTCTATCTCTTTCTTTCACTAAAGAAGTAAACGCGGATCGCGAGCGCTCAAAGGGCCGCGTTCCAACATTCTCTCTCTCTCTCTCTCTCTCTCTCTCTGTCTCTGTCTCACTCTTTCTCATATAAGAATCGTCGCTTTAAGCATTATCCTTCCGACGGATTAACGTCATCAGCTGATAAGTGGAGCGTGCTATCGATATGATACACTACGAGAATTATTCTCGCATTGAACAGCTTTGCTCTCGATAGAGAGAGAGAGAGAGAGAGAGAGAGAGAGAGAGAGAGAGAGAGAGACAGGGATGGTGTGGAAGGTTCCACGGCGATGCTAATGAATTCGAGTCAGACTTACCACGCCGGAAGGGTGAATTTCTCGGTTACCTGGGCAAGTATACGCGATGCGTGTAATGTTTCTGCCAGCCGAACGGAAAGAATATTCTGCGAGTCGAGAGAAAACTCTCCACCTCCTCCTCCGCCTCCTCCTCCGCCTCCTCTGCCATCTCCTCCTACTCCTCCTACTCTTCTTCGTCGTCGACGTCGACAACGTCGGCGATAACGGCGACGACGATAGGAAGAAAGGAATAAAACGTAAAGGGCTTATTTACGCGAACGACGCTTCAGCTTCACTGGAAAAAATAGCTCTGACGATGGATTATTTTCTTTATGGTGCAGATAATTTAAAAAAGAATAATAATAAGAAGAAGATGGAGAAGAAAGAAAAAAAAAGAATGAGAGAGAGAGAGGGAGAGAGAGAGAGAGAGAGAGAGAGAGAAGATTGTTTGTTGTATCCTTCGGAAGTTGTGTTTAATGTGATCGAAGTAATTGTTATAATAATAACGATGGAGTATCATAAGAAAATAAATATCGATATTTTTCAATGTGTCACGTACATACGTCATATTATGAATATTTAATAGTATTACCATATATTTAATAATATTTAGTAGTATTAGTAAGTAATAGCAGTACCAAAGATCTTGTTTATTATTAGAAAAAACTTGGAGAGACAGAGACAGAGAGAAAGAGAGAGAGGGAGAGAGAGAGAGAGAGAGAAAGGGGGAAGAAAAGCTCATGGAAATTATGCACTTCGTTTCTCTTTTCACTTAGAAAAACAATCTCGTTATCGTATTCTACGTAAGCACGAAAGAACCCCGCCGCCGTAGAAAAGAAAGAAAAAAATGAAAAAGAAGGAGAAGAAAAAGAAAGAAAAATGAGTAAAGAAATAAAAAAGATAAAAAAGAAAAGGAAAAGACTTTCCATTTAATTTTATACATTGAAATACGATAGAGAAATGTTTTAATAATTATAAAATCATCGGTGTCGTTACTAAATCGTTTTAATAAATCCATCATTTTTGTTTGGCTCACGTATATAATATATTTACACGTTATAAGATAAACCATATGTACGTATGTATGTCGTAAGCCAGAGCTGCATATGAGCATACAATGGCATTTTAATGTTCGCCAGCTTTCCGAGTAAAATGTTTAGAATGCCACGAGTGCCAACAGCATGGTAGTTGAACCGGCGTCGTGCCGGAAAGGAGTTCGAAGAGAAAAGAGAATGAGAGTGAGAGAGATGGATAGAGAGATAGAGAGATAGAGAAAGAGAGATACACACACACACACACACACATATATATATATAATATATAACAAGTGACAGAGAGAGAGAGAGAGAATAAATCGGTGTGTACCAACGACCTAATCGTATTTCATGGAAATACTATAGCAAGCGAACTATAATAATCAAATAACGAGTAAGAAGCAATACCATGAGAGAGAAAGAGAATGTGAGAAAGAAGGAGAGACAAAGACAGAGAAGGTTGGTTGTTCTCTCTCTCTCTCTCTCTCCCTCTTTCTTCCACTGTTACAAATACATACTTATATATATATATATATATATACTTTGTATAACTATACATGAACTCGTTCATAACACAACATTCGTACAAGAAGGTTTACAAGAGCAAACATGTTCTGCCTACGAGAGGCGACGCGAGAAATTTCGTCGTTACGGAATTTAGATGAAATTGCGCGAATTACTTAGGAGCGTTCCTGTATATATGTATATATATATATATATATATGAGTGTGTGTGTGTGTGTATGTGTATGTGTATGTGTATGTGTTTATCTAGGTACATATATATATATATATATATATATAGTATATCATAGATGTTTTAGCTTCACTACCTACGAACAGGACTATCGTCTTTGCTTCGTGCTTAATCTTTCGGTCTACCAATAGCAGGTAGAAACATTCATGTGTGTGGATTTGTGTGTCTTGTATATGTTAACATGGCTGGAGGCAACAACCATAGGAATTCTAAGCGTCTTAGAAGATAGTTCCGTGGTATAGAATTCACGATCGTATTTTTTAAATGTAGAAAAGAAAATCGTGTGTTTCATTTGCTTTTTTTTTCTAAATAATATATATCGAAATTATTAGAAAAATCTAATCATTTTTTATTTTAAAGGTAAATAGAAATCAAAGATAAAAGCAGTGAAGAACTATACCCCGTGTCGAGGTATTCGTAAACCACTATTTAAAGATCACGTTACACCCTACGAACGGAACCACGAATTATACGAAAATTACACGGTGGAACGTGTAAATAAATAAAACGCGGACGATGCGTAACAAGCAACCCATAATTACTCATGGTGTCACCCTATACTCGAGTGACGACACCGTGCAAACTATTTTTCATTTTTCTACCCCTTTTTCACATGGAACGCGGAACCCTACACAACCTACGATATATTGTTTCTTATTTGGTATAACACATATTGACACTTATGTAGATATATGTATATATATACATAGAAGTTCTAACCATTTGAAAATAAATCGTCAGATAATAATTACATATGGTTATATTCTGATTAATATTATCAATGATATCGATTTGTTTCAAATGGTACACCCTTATAAATAACTTACATTCAAAGTAATCTTGTCTATCGATAAGAGTAATATCTATATAGAGGAAATAATGATTCGCTTATGCGTAGAAATATTAGTTCTTTGTCATTTTCTCTCGCTCCCTCTCTCTCTCTCTCTCTCTCTCTCTCTCTCTCTCTCTGTCATTTTGTTACACACATAAGTTCGATTTAGAATGGGACACGCGTATACGAAAAGACAAGGCAGATCGCAGGACCCTCGTAATACGAGTCCTCGTAAAGTAGCATTCCCGTTGTAAGTCCTACTGTCGGCCAGCCGAGTACACCATCTCTGCTACAGGCTTTCTATTATGCATGCGTCCCTTATTGGCAGTAAACGTGCTCACCCTTCTCTCTCCCTTTTCTACTCGGAATTACGGTCGTAAGCATATTTCCAATTATAACATTGCGAGGAAAAGCCACACGGACAGACGGAGAATCTCATAAATTATGTCGTACTAACGGAAGAACCAAGTCCAAGTATCAACGAGTACGATAAAAGATCCCCTCTTACCTTCTTCGACTTCTACTCCTCCTCTTCCTTCTCCTTCTTCGCGTACCACTCTCCCTCCCTCTCTCCTAGGCCCGTTTGTAACCCTATTGCACGAAATAATAAGACGATACGATTCAAACTTCAAAGGGGGCTTTCCTTCGATTCAAGCCTATAAGTTAAGAAAAGGTATTCGTATAGTATTCGATAATTAAATTTAAAGTATGTAAAATATTAGATTAATTAAAATTTCAGATTGATATAATACCATCGATTATATAATAATTCTTATTATGAACCATAGTATTTATTCCATAATAATATATATATATATATATATATATATATATATATATATATACATATACATTAATAATGTATTATTAACTTAGAAATAAATTTATAATATTAGGTATTACATTGATGCAATAAAAATAAATATTACTTGTCAATCAACTTTGATATATTTATATGAAAATATTATTAAAGGCAATGAATTCCTATGAAATGAGAAAATAAACAATCGTTATTTGCAATAAAATTTTATTCGAATGAACGGATCATAGACGATCGATGGAAAAGGGTGATATTATTAATTCGTTAGATCATTATCATAGATCATCGAAAATAGGGATAAATTATCTCTTGACATTCGGCAATGATCGTGTACGGTTAAAGCATATAACGCTTGCTATATCCTTAAATTTTGATTTGTCATAAAGGGAATTAAGGGTTGTCCTGCAAATACGTTTATCAAGGGCACCGCGCCGTCAGCCATGGTTGGTGCGTTGCCTCGAGCCCATTCGCCATTACCAATTTGGCATCGAGAATGGTCCATAGTCATTAATGGGTCGTACGCGTTAACGATTATGTTTCGGCTGTAATCATTGGACCGATTGTCACGATCGTCGTTCTAATAGAGCCTGATGGGGAGAGAACGCGCGGACTCGATGACGATGATGGCGCGACGCCTCGTTATTGAACGATCCTAACTATCTCTCTCTCTCTCTCTCTCTCTCTCTCTCTCTCTCTCTCTCTCTCTCTCTCTCTCTCTCTCTCTCTCTCTCTCTCTCTCTCTATCTATCTCTCTCATTTTTTTATTTATTTTCCTCTTCTTTCCATATTTTTCATTTTGTTTTGTTGTAAAACGTTCAACAATATCATCGAAAGTTACGATAATCTGTATTTTTGTGGGAGAAAAAAGAAAAAGAAAAGAAAAAGGAAGAAGAGAAGGTAGCGTCGATTTTATTTCTTTTCTTTTTTTTTTTTCTTTTCCATTTGTTTTTTTTTCATCCTTCAAAAAAGCACGTTCAAGAGAATTCATTTGAGAAATTTCATATTCGGTCAGGATCAAATGCCACGGCGATTAGATAATTTATACGTTAAGATAGACGTTAGGATGGGAAGGGTAAAGATCGCGAGGATAGGAAAAGGGAGAGAACGTTGAAGACGGCGGATCTAAGACGTTCGCGGTTTTGAGAAGAGAAGAGCACGAGCCAGGGGGGTCCTTCTCCGTAATTACGCTAACCGCAACCGCCAAACACTACTACTACCGATAGGAAGTAAAGGGTTCTGGAAAGTGCCCTAACGTCTTCTCGAAT
The DNA here is from genome assembly GCF_910589235.1 of Vespa crabro. NCBI lineage: Eukaryota > Metazoa > Arthropoda > Insecta > Hymenoptera > Vespidae > Vespa > Vespa crabro. The sequence goes on along the minus strand of NC_060971.1, from coordinate 5,099,829 downwards.
CTTAACCCTTTCCTCTTAAGTCTCGGTCTATCCTTAAACGAGGAATTAGATCGATGACTGGAACGATCTCACGAACGACGCGTGTTTGATAAATAAAACCTTTGGAATAAATACATACATATATATATATATATATATATATATATATATATATATATATATTTATGTATATATATTAATAAGCTCGAAAACTTCCATACGTTTAATTATTTCTTACAAAAGAAGAGAAAAAGAAGAAAAAAAAGAACGAAGATAAAAAAAAAACATAATAATGTAAGGACCAGGTTGGTAGACCAGTATTCTCCCTTTTCTTTCTTTCTTTTCTTTTTTTTTTTTTGTTTTTTTGTTTTATTTTACGTCGAACGAAAGATCCCGAAGACTTGATCGTGATAAGAGAGAAAAGAGAGGAAGAAAAAGAAACGGAAGAACAAAAAAAAAAAAAAGAGAAGAAAAAAAAAGAGAAAAAGAAAAAAGATCAGCAGCAATCTTTAAGTCCGATCTATAAAGATGAGAGACAGGTGATCGAATCGATTCGTCTCTCGTGACGAATTCGCCAAGTGAAAAAGCGACTTTATCAAGGTAGAAAGAGACGAAAGGAGAGGGAGAGAGAGAGAGAGAGAGAGAGAGAAAGAGAAAGAGAGAGATAAAGAGAAAAAGAGAGAAGAAGGATCCAAAAGCGTTTCGTATGCGTCCTGTACGAGGAAGGGCCCTCTGGCTCGTATTCAAAGCGTGCACCAGCGTCGCTCCATCTCGAGGAATGCGGCAATCGATTATCACGCTCCTGCATATCGATACTACCGTCCAATACGAGCACAAGAGCGAGAGAGAGAAAGAGAGGGAGAGAGCGAGAGAGAGAGAGAGAGAGAAAGAGAGAGAAAGGGAAAGAAAGAGATAGATAGAATGAGAGAGAGTGAGAGAGAGAGACTCGTACATTCACCTTCCCTTGCATGGACCAACGCTTATCTCTCTCTCACTCTGACTCTCTCTCTTTCTCTCTCTCTCTCTCTCTCTCTCTCTCTCTCTTTCACTCTTTGGACCTGGCCACACGCACACGCCGCGAACTAATGACACCGCCTCGTATAATACTCGTGCCTCGAATATCATCGTCCCGATATTGCCACCGCGAGAGATTAATGTTTCGTCCTCACCCCAACCCCCTAAACTCGACCTCTCTCCATCGCCATCGTTCTCCTCTTCCACTACCCTTCCTACTATCATCTCTTCTCTTCTCTTCTCTTCTCTTCTCCTCTCATCTCGTCTGTTCTCTTCTACCTCGCTGTTTCTCATACCAACTGAATACGTCTCGTCTGGATCAACGACGAGATAATAATTGTATATTTTTTTTGGATTTTCTTATATAAATATAGGATCCATCTCTTCAATTTGGTAAATGTCTTTCATTCAAACATTTTCTTTATTTCAATAGATTTTTCTTTTTCTATCTTTCCCGTATAGCTTTCTCCTTTAAGCGCGTCTTATTTTTTTTCTTCGTAAATCGTGATGATCTTCGTATCGATCGATATTATTTGACTTTCTTATTATTCCATATCTATCGACGTTTCGACGAATATTTGAATTTAAATTAAATAGAAGAAAACGTAGATATCTGTATGCATACATACATAGATACATACATACATATATATATATATATATATATATACATATGACAAGGTAGAAACTCGAAAGCGATTTTCGAAATAGTCTAGTAGAAAGTTCGAGACAGGTGGAGAGTTTCCTGTAGAATGGTTTTAGTAAGTAGTGTAACATAGTAGTTGTTCGTCCAGCATTCTGGAGTGAGAACGATAATGGTAGCTATTAACGAGCCGTAGCGGGCGCGAAGCCACCTGAGCCCAAAATATCACTGCGATTAATGCAATTACAGCTTACAAGTCCCTTCGGCTCTAAGACCAAGGGTATTACTAATTCAATGTATGTACCTATGAGTTTCAAGGAGAGAAATGCGTTTCCTTTACTATGACCGAACGTTCTAAAGACTTATCGTTTGTGAGGGGGGGAAGGGAAAGAGGGAGAAGGATCCCTTTCGAAACGACGAAAGACACCGACAATCGATAAGGGTGAAAGATTCGAGAACTAGCGTTAACTTAATTGATTTATCTTAGCAGCCTTCTTTTATTCTCGAAATATTTAATAATTCTTTGATCATTTTCGTTTGGAAATTTATCTTAAGCGTAAATACGATATATCATTGATAAAACTAAATATCGAAGGATAAATTATCTCGAAATTTTATCTAAGTCTAAAGACAAACGGGCATGTTCCTTTATAAAAGTAAATATGTTACTCTATATATGACAAAATATGGAAACGATGAAATATCTCATATTTATATAAATTCGACTGAACAGAATCAAAGGAACGTATGTATATATGTATATATGTACGTATGTATGTATATATGTATGTTTAATCACGATTAAAATGAATTGAAACATCCGAACGGTAAACGAGAGCAATAGGAAGAGTAACCATAGCATAGAGGATATATAGTTAAAGGGAGAAAGAGAGAGAGAGAGAGAGAGAGAGAGAGAGAGAGAGAGAGAGAGAGAGAGAGAGATAGAGAGGGTGATTTGGGAAGGGCTAGGATCTCGGCGTTCGCACTCGGCCGACACTCCGCGCCACCACCCACCCTTCCTCGCTCTCACGGCTCGCTTATTGTTCACGTTAATTGATGCGTTATGTTTGATGCCGTTGTGATAGCCATTGTACGCGGGGTGTCCACTGATAACTGAGTTACCGACTGCGGCGGCCAGAGTGCACTCAAACCTAATTATCTCGACCCAACTGCGACTGGCGCATTGCGTTGCTCGACGTTCGTCGTCTGCAACATTCAACCGTATATATATATATATATATATATATATATATATATATATATATGTCGTTGATGATCGGCCGATCGAATGCAAAATTCCATATCGCTTATGGTAGCCTTTCTTTGAGATCTTTATCGGTTTGAACAAGTGAAAAGGCTCCCATAGAGAAAATAAAGAAGAGTATATATATTAATATATATATATATATATATGTGTGTGTGTGTGTGTGTGTACGTAAGTATCGATGGTATATTACGCGTTGAAATCACTTTTCCATCGTTGTCATCGTCATCCTCATCATCATCGTTCCCATCGATATATAAAAGATCTATGTACAATGTATAGTATATATTTAGATTACTAAAGGAGAATGGATATAGTGTAGAGGAAAGAGAGAGAGGGTTGGAGGACATTAAAGTGGGCACAAAGAGTGCCGACAGAAAAGAAGAAGAAGAAGAAGAAGAAGGAAAAGAAGAAGAAGAAGAAGAAGAAGGGTCGAAAGAAGAAACCCCGTGATAGAGATACGCTGTTAGAGGAGTGAAAAGAGTAAATGGTGGGGGAGTAGAGGGCACTCGCATGGAACAAAGAACAAACTCTCTTTCCTCTCGTGGCACTCGTGATTAGGCAAGCGGTCTTCCCAATTAACCGGTCGTAGGTGCTTTCGGATACAAACTCGTCTCGTAAACTTGTCCTTTTTATACAAGAAAGAGAGAGAGAGAGAGAGAGAGAGAGAGAGAGAGAGAGAGAAATGGCGAAAACGGTAGCTACGCGTCGATAAATTGTAAAAATCAATTTTCTACAGGACGACGAAGTTCTCTTTCTCTCTCTCTATCTTATTCTGCGGTTAGATAGAAAGAAAGATAGGATATTCCCGTTTCGGCGGGACCCTTTTTAACGAAGAATACCCATATTCGGGTATTCGTGTTTCTTTGTTGCGTCCGTCGCGAAAACTTTTACGATCGGACGGCGAATCGTGGATCTCTTGGTAATAATTCGATCGTAAGATTTACCGTTCACTCGTTAAAACGTCCTCGTCTTCAAGTTTTACGTTGATTCCGGAGAGACGAGGAGAAACGTAAAGAAAGCTTAGCTCCCTGTGGATGAGTCCTCGAATCTTCTTCTTCTTTTTCTTTCTCTTTCTTCTTTATCTCTTTTTGCTATTTATCTTTTCGTTTCTTTCCTTTTCTCAAACCCACCCAAATGTATCTCTTTATATTTCCAAATGATAATTTTTCTAAGTCATCTTATTTTATTTGAGAGAAGATAAAGAAGAAGAAAAGAAAAAGAAAAATATAGAAAAATGAAACGGAAAAAGACACGAGATCGTTTTGGATACAATCGCCTTGAAAAAGAATTAAAAAAAAAAAAAAAAGTACATTTTACTCGGAAAGATTTTGAGTAATTGTCAAGAAAAAAAAAACAAAAAAGAAGAAAAAAGGAATAGGAAAAAAAGCATAAGGGAAAACAAAAGAAAAATCCACCAATTTTCTTATTTGTCTAATTTGAGAATGGAAAAAGTAAAAGAATGAAAAAAAGATAGAGGGTCCTTTTCGAGAAAGATATCGCCGAAATGAAAGAGAAAGGAAAAAATATCAGAAACGAGCACACAGGTGAAATTTGCGAGTTAAAGATAACGAAGCACGCTAAGTTAGTAGGGTGCTTTATGATGGAAGACGTGGTTCGCGTGAGAGCAATTTTGCGAGTTCGTAAATCTCTACCATTGCGTTTTACACGTACGAAAGAAAAGTAAAATATAGTAGAATTACTCGAGAGAGAGAGAGAGAGAGAGAGAGAGAGATGGGGTGGATGTAGGGGGAGACTAACTATAATTTTTCCTTTCATATCATGTAACTTCGATAATGAAAGATATTTATTCGATTAGCATTTAATCTCGTTTGTCATATACATTATTATTTATTAAGATGATCTCCTAACTAATCGACATAATAATAATTGTTTTATTCTTAATTAGATTAAATTTATATGATTGCAAGGGATACAAGGGTTTCCAATGTAATAGCAATAATAAATATTCTCTATCTATCTCTATCTCTGTTTTTCTTTCGCAACACATATCGGAGAAAATTACATTTCGTTGGTTGTAAAAGGGAGCGTCGTAAAAATCGTAACGTCGTAGTCGACAACACGCCGACTGCGGGACGATGAAATTGCAGCCGGCCCTCTGCCTATCTGTTGGCCATCAAGATCGTTCCGCGCTTGATAGACCCTTTGTAAAACGTCATACTGCGAGCTTTTATGCTCTCGTTCCTAGAAGAGAGAAAGAGAGAGAGAGAGAGAAAATAAAGGGTGCAATCGTTCACCACCCACTCACCCTTTTTCTTGCCATTCTTATCGTACTATTGTGCCTTTGTCACGAAGTAAAAACAAGTTTACCGATTTACAATTATGATGATCATTTTATTTCATTCGCGTATAACTTATATACGGTGAAAATTAATATATGAAAAATGTTTTTTTATTATATAAACATATATATATTATATAAACACGCAAATGGACACACATACAGATAGATAGACACATGTATACGCACTCACGCACGCACACACACACACACACACACACACATATATATATACATACATATAGTATGTATATGTATTTCGTTGTTCATTTCGATCGATTGATTATGGCGAAAGGAAATGGAAAAGAAAAAAAAAAAAGAAAAAAAAGAAAAGAAAAGGAAGCGAAGGGAGGAAGGTATTAAGAAAGGCAAAAAATATCCTTCGAATTGGAGTCCTTCAAGGTATCGATGTATCGACGGGGAAAGCGGTTTCATTAACAGAATGGTCACGTTACACCGGTACGAAGCACCGTGACGGTACGGCCGGATATTACTAGGGCAATTTCATATAGATATAGATATATATATATATATATGTGTGTGTGTGTGTGTGTGTGTGTGAACGTTATACTACTATACTACTATAATACCTACCACCGCGTGCGTGCGACGATGGGAAAAGATCGACGATGAATAAGTCCGGTATGAGACGTTCTCTCTCTCTCTCTTCGTGGCTTACATCTTGAGAAAGGCTTCTTCTTCTTCTTCTTTCTCCTTCTTGTTCTTCTTCTTTCTCCTCCTCTTCTTCTTCTTCTTCTTCTTTCTCCTCCTCTTCTTCTTCTTCTTCTCTTTCTTGATACTTGCTAGCATCTCCTTGGCTTCGTTTCGTAACAAATTCCATACAATTTCTATTCGGATAAGTTTTCCTTGTCATTGGCCTTTTTATTTATCCACGTTCTCATTGAATGATTTGTCCCTTTTTTTTTGTTCTCATCTAAGACTCTCTCTTTCTCTCTCTCTCTCTCTCTCGCTGTAAGATCCTACGAGACCGGACGCATCGAGTTTCGAAGTAATTAGTATTCTCACTATCTCACCATCTGCTCTTCAACGTTTTATGATAAATACCTGGCACCATATTGGATTTCAAAGACTCTTTGTTTCAGGGCCATCGAAATATCTTTTATAAATTATATGTGTATATATATATGTATAGGTAATCATAATTGCTCGTAGATATATACATATATCAACGACGAAGGGACTCTATCTTTGGAAAAAAAAAAGTTTTTCATGTGTCACGTTGGAAAAGAAAATATTAAAAAAGGAGAAAGATAGAAAAAAGAGGACAAAAGAAAAGAAAAAGAATGAGAATAAACAAGAGATATAGAAGGGATAAGAAAGGAAAGAAATTAAAAAGAAAAGGAAAGAAAAGGGAAAAATGAGGAAACAAAATTTACTTTGAGGATGATGACAAAGGGTAACGAAAGTTGTTATATTAATTGCAATGAAACTTCCTCTTGATGAATAATTGTATCAAAGGGTACTTGCTCTCTACGAAATTTCAATCGCGAGTGAATACCTATTCTCCTCCCTCGAAGAAAATCATCGAAGCATTATGTATTTCCACTCAAGTATAACCAGTAGGTATCGTCTAACGTCGCCCATCGTTTCTCTCTGCTCTCCGCTCTTTCTCTCTCTTTCTATCATTCTGTCTCTCTTTCTCTCTCTCTCTCTCTCTGTTCATTTCAACCTTGTTTCTTCTCCCCGTTCCTTCGAAATTGCAATATTTGCCGACAATTACCGAACGATCTACCCCTTTAATACCGCCAAACGAAGTCCAAGACACGTTCGAGAAATCGATTCGGTCGAACCTTTCCTTTTCATTAGAAGTTAACTCGATGAAACTGATATTAAATGGATGAAAAGTGAGAGAGAGAGAGAGAGAGAGAGAGAGAGAGAGAGAGAGAGACATGGTCAAAAATATTTTTCAATTGAACAAACGAACAAACAAATATTTTATTATTATTATTGTTGTTACTATCATCATCATCATCATCATCATCATCATCATTATTATTAGCGTTGTTATTACATGTGTCATTTTTGTAACGACTTTGAGAAAATAATTGGAAAATGTATAAGTGGCGATGGTTAGAGAATGGGAGGTGAAAGAGAAAGAGAAAGAGATGGAGGTGGAGGTGGAGATAGAGAAGGAGAAGGAGAAGAAGGAGGGTATCTTTCCGTTTACGATAAGACCCATTCCTTGATCATACGAGTCGCGTGATCCATCATACAACTCGGCACTCGGCTTGGATGTCTCGCTAACGGCCTGAGTAATTACGATCAGTGATCGTCAACCTCGTGATGGTAACATATTAAACTACTTTTCAAATTAATCCAATTCTATTCTTAAAAGAGAATTTTCATAAAGTAAATGAACAAGGAGGAGGATGAGAGAGAGAGAGAGAGAGAGAGAGAGAGAGAGAGAGAGAGATAAATAGAGAGAGAAGGAAAAGAAAGATAAAAGAGAAAAAAAGAGAGTGCGAGAGAAAGAAAGAAAAAAAGAACCCACTCGATAAGTAATAGATAGTAATATATCAAATGTTCTTGTTGTCATTGAGAGACACGATCGATTTAATCATAAAGATTAGAATCGTCTATCTTACAAAAAAAAAAAAAAAGAAAAAAAAAAGAAAAAAAGAAAAAAGAAAAAAGAAGAGAACGAAGAAAGAAAAAAGAAAGGAACGTCGTGAAAAAATTGTGTACGTGAAATGAGCACCGTGATGATATTTGCTAAGATATCGGAGAAAAAGAGAAGGTAAAGGAGGAGGAATAGGAGGAGGAGGAGGAGGAGGAGGACAACCGGCCATTACTTTATTGCTCTCTATCTCTTTCATTCTCTCTCTCCCTTTCTCTCTCTCTCCCTTTCTCTCTCTCTTTCTCTCTCTTTCTCTCTCGGAGTCTTCTCAAGCAAGCAAGCAAGCAAGAAAGCAAGCAAGGAAGAAGAAACAACGAACGTGGCACGAGTCAATCCCGCAAACACCTTCCGGTAACACGAATAAGCGCCTTGCCTCCTAAGGAGGAAACGTAGGGGCGGCTCCCTGGCTAGCCCGTCCCTACTTCCGAAGAAATACGTCTCCATTAGGCTATAAACCTTTCGCCACGATAATACCTAGCATTCTAAATCCTTGTTAGATAGGCGATACAGTCGGACCGGAGGTGGTAGGCCTAATTTTTCGTCGACACGATGAATGGCTCTTGCCTGTTCAAATTTTCTTATCGCGTATATAATAGAACCAACTAAATACGCGCGGAAAGAAATTAACATATGACGTTAGTCGTTTTAAGTTAATCATCTTTCACATATATATGTATATATACATATATATACAATGTATTTTTACTTAGAATTTATTTTTATCTATACCTGAGTTTCAATGTCTATCATCGAATATCTATATCTATGATTTACCTTTTAATACCATTTACAAAGAAAAATTTTTATTTCGTTAAATATTTTTATTATACTTTTTCTTCTTCTTTCTCTTCTTTTTCTTTTTCTTCTTCTTTTGCTCCCTCTCTATATCTAACTTTCTTTATTATTTCAAAGAACGATCTCGTCGAGTCGAATGAAAATTTTGTTTTCCAAAGTGGAATGAGAAATGTGGAAGATGAAGTAAGACGGATATATATATATATATATATATATATATATATATATATATATACACAGTGGAGGAATTAAATTCTTAAAGTTCCCTCCCACGTGTGCCGGAAAGTCGCATTCCGTGAGTCCCTGAGACATACACTGGAACAGACCGTACCTCCTCTACTTACCTCCTCCTCCTCCCCCTTTCTCCTCTTCTTCCTACTCTTCTTCCTCTCTCGTCCCAAGGGAGCCAATATTAATTCCCATAAATTTCCTTTCAACGGATATGGATACTCCCATCCTCTCCACTGAGAAGCAAAGGACTGTTTGCCTTTTAATCCAAGTATGCAAAGAACGTTATTCTTTTCTTCCGCCAACACTGAAAGAGAAAGCGAGAGAGAGAGAGAGAGAGAGAGAGAGAGAGAGAGAGAGAGAGAGAGACAGAAAGGAGAGAGAATGAGCTCGATGGGAGAAGCTAAGCGCATTCTCAAGATAGAAAGTAAGAAAGAGAAAGGAAGAGAGATGAATAAAGAAAGAGATTATGGGGGTCTTAAAACATTTAGTAGATCTTTGGATTGTTGTATGGACGATATAAAAGAAAAAAAAAAAAACAAGCAAGAAAGAAAAAAGAAGAAAAACGTTTTCAAGTGATTCACTAAAGTTAAGATAATAATATATAGGATCGATAAATCGGATCGATCGATTGTTGAAAATAAAATTGCAAATTTATTTACAATGATAATAATGATCAATCAAAAATCAATCGTTTTTATTTATTTACTTATTCATTTATATATCGTCTACTTAGAACAATTTCTATATGCCTTATTGTATTTGTACGAGAATGAAAGAGATAAGTACGTAGACGTAATTAATAAGTGAATCTTCAAAATTCTCTTTTCTCATCCATACGCAGCAGAATGTATCACGCAAGAAAGTATACTTTGACCGTTTGATATAAAGTACTTTTTAAGGCAAAGAGAATTTTCATAATGCGTATAATTCAAAAGAAGAAAAGAAAAAAGGGACATTCGTAAAAAGAAAAAGAGATGAAAAAAAGAAAAACGAAGAAGACAGGAAGGGTTGCGTGAATCTTTGAGAAATAGAAAGAGATGGAAACAGATAAACAGACAGACAGAGAGAGAGAGAGAGAGAGAGAGAAAGAGAGTAACCACACGAGCGTTTCAATTCTCGAAGGGTTTTCGTGGGATCCCTCACTTCGTATTATATACACCACCTACAATCCTCTCTGTTTATACAATGTAATGGCTTGTAGCAGCATTGTAGGAAGTTTAAACGGCGTATCCAGTTGTCGTTCATGCTTCACGATTCCCTTTCGGCATTCGTTTGGCACTTTATCACGCCCCTAGATTGCAGCATTAAACATCCAGCAAAGGGAATTTCAACCCTACGATGGGCTCGTCTTCAAAGGATTTCAATTTGCTTTATGCGATACTAGAATACTTTTCTTTTTCTCTCTCTCTCTCTCTCTATATATATATATATATGTATGTGTGTAATATATATATATATATATATATACATATTTATTATGATATTTATTTCTTATTAATAACTTTCAAAGGATCGATTAAAAATTAATTAATGAAATTTTAATAATGATTTATATCGGAATAACTGGATCAACTTGCGTTACGTTCACTATCGAAGAATTGAATCGATAAAACTAAGAAATCTTTATAGTATCGTATCTCCCATCAATCGACATCGATACTTTGAAAAGACGTCTTTGGGTTGCGTCTACAATCGAAAGGACATTCGATAGCTCGCTTATTTCGAGGCGGCTGCGTTTATTGGCCATAACGGATATTGCTTTCTGGCAGAAGGTAAACGGGATGGAAAGGAAAGGAGAAAAGAGGAGAGAAGAAAAGAGGAGGGGAGAGACAGGAGAGGAAAGGAAAGGAAAGGAAAGAAGAAGTAGTAGATGAGTGAAAGGGAAGAGGGGAACACAAATTTTTTAGATTATTTTATAAAGAGTTGGTATTTACACAAAAAAAAAAAAAAGAAAAAAGGAAAAGAAATGTACTTTCAACAGCAAAATTTTTCCCTTATAACTCGTCAGACACATTATTTTGTTCTAAATCTTATTAATATAAATAATATAAATTCCTCTGATCTCACCTCTCTCTCTCTCTCTCTCTCTCTCTCTCTCTCTCTCTCTCTCTTCGTATAACTTAGAAAAGTATTATAGAAGAAGAAGAAGAAGAAGAAGAAAGAAAAAGAGAGAATAAATAAATAAGATAGCATAATGTCGTAAAGGGGATGGAGGAGGATTGAATGGGTCGGGGGACGCGGATGGGTGGAATATAAAGAAGAGCAGAGGGGAAGGGGAAAAGGGGGAATTGTTTTGACTTGGCCATTATTAATACTCGCTCATGTCCTCGTTTTTTTTCAAGGTTTTTTTCACCTTTTTTGCTTTTCTTTTTTTTCCTTTTTTTTTTCATTCTTTATTCTCCTTTTTGTTTTGTTTTACTCCTCTCTTCGAAGCCATAAGAAAAATTCTGCATAGTAAGCTAACACGAAGTAGAGGAGAACGAGAGAAACGTACGGCAACGACATAAAAACGTCTCGTTTATCGCTGAGAGACCTTCCGGGTGGAGGTGCTTTTTAGCAGCACCCAGCGCGCGTTATCTCTTCTCGCGTTGAAGTATAAATAAAGTCGCATTTCCAAAGCGTCCAAAGCGTCGTCGCGAGGCTAACATCTGGCGATCGTTGTGGTAGCAGTACGCCCATTGAAGTGAGAAAGCAATAGAGACAGAGAGAGAGAGAGAGAGAGAGAGAGAGAGAGGGAGGGAGAGAACAAGAGAGAGAAAGAGAATGAAAGAAAGAGAGAGATCGTTCGTGATAGAGTCGCTCGATCGAGCCTCCTTTTTAATTGATATCGATCGGCCATACTGAACGAAGTGTGCATAGATTATGCGATATCCGTGTCGATGTTTATTCAACTAAAAGCCAGGAGTAACTCACTTTTTCCCTTTTCTCTCTCTTTCTCTCTATCTCTCTCTATCTTGTTCTATCAGAAAAACAGGCACCCTACTGTTTTCTTTCTTTCTCTCTCTCTTTTTCTCGCTCACTTCCGGGAGTTGATATCAGTTTTGTTCTCTCTCTCTCTCTCTCTTTCTTTCTAAGAGAAACGTCGATGAGAATTCGTGAACGACGATGATGATGTTTCATTTTTCCTACGTACCTACACGTTTTTCCCTAAATGTCGATGAAAAAAAAGAGAAAGAAATAGGGGAAGAGTCGAAGAGCGATCACTGGGGACGAGAAAGACCCTCTTTTTTCTACGTAACAGAGAGAGAAAGAGAGAGAAGTGTTTTAGCTTATCGTGTTTGTGCGTTTAATATCTTTTTTTTTCCTTTCTATTCTCACTCTGCTTCTCTCTCTCTCTCTCTCTCTCTCTCTCTCTCTCTCTCTCTCTATCTATCTCTATCTCTATCTTTCTCTATTTTCGTCGTTCACCATCATCGGACTTTCCTAGATGCGTGATGGTCGCCAAGCAAAACGCGGGGTCCATCCCCAAGGAGACATACGGTAGTTTAATGGTGATTTTTTGTTAGCCTACACGAAAATACAACTATATATATATATGACGTAAGCATTTCCTTCCATAAAATATAAAATAACACGAGAGGTTCCATAGCTTAATAGTTATTTTATTTCGCTTATGAAAATTAATTCGTACAATTATTATCAAATTATATTTAGATATTGATTGGAAATATACAATGAAAATGATAGATAAAGAGATAGAGAGAGAGAGAGAAAGAGAGAGAGAGAGAGAGACTCATTTCGTCTTTTTCGATGAATCGATCGTGATGAACACGCGTGTAACGCGATATCCATATATACCTGGTGGTGTACACATTCAAGATGCCGATCATCAGGGAGGTCGGCCGTCTTCCACCTGTCGTCATTTCACAGATTCTAGTCTTTTTCTTTCTTTCCTTCTTTCTTTCCTTCCACGTGTCATCTTGAATTTCAAACTGAAACTTGAAAGATCCTAGAAAATCGATAATCGTTTCGTTTGTTAACGATTGTTGTGGTATAAATGAAAAAAAAGAAAAAGAAAAGAAATAAAAAGGAAAGCTTAGAAAATCGTATTATATTCGCGTCAATCTCTTCCCTCCCTCCCCCTCCCACCGTCACCACCCCCACCACGATCACCATCGCCACTCTTAGGAAAGAAAAGGTTTTCAATCCCTACCCCTTAACGATTTTTTCGTTAGGTCACACGAAGTCACACGGTGACGGAGCACATAATCCTGATATCTGTCGGTTTTCGGGCAATAAAACACGCGTCCCATACAGACGGAACCCTCGAAAACTGCCGCTGCTTCACGCTGATAAAGAAACGTGTAAAGATACCGATCCCCTTTCTCGCGTTAGAAACTACGACTACGACGACGACTATGACGACGATCAACCACATCGTTCTTTCTTTTCATTCGTGAAAAAAAAAAAGAAAAAAAAAAAAAAAGAAAGAAAGAAAGGGAAAAAACACAGAAAACGTTTCCACCTTTTAAGAGCACATTTATTACGTGTGCTTTACGTTGATACTTCGGATTTGATTATTATTATTTTATTATTGTATCAATCGATCCCCGTATAAAAATATATTTATTATATCTATTCGTAATGATAAAAAAGGGGGAAAAAGTAAAGAAAAATCAGAGATACGTGAAGAATTTTGCACGTTCATTGGATTTTTATTATTAAAGGATTATCTTCCCTTTTTTTTCTCCTTTTTGTTTCTGTTCTTTTTTCTTTTTTTTTTTTTTTTTTTACATGCATCCATGCAATCAGTTATAAATTTTAGCCGAAAAATAACTCTTTCTATATTTTCTGTGCGAATATATATATGTGTGTGTATATTCGCAATGTGAAATTATTTTAATCACGAGACAAATCGGAATGCATTCGAAGTATAATGAAGTAAATTCATTCGAATTTCTTCTTTGGCGTTATATACTCGCTTCGTGGCGGTTAGGCGGCCAAAGCCGGATTCGGCTATTACGTGTTCGTATGCGAGAGAAGCAGGTAACCAGATCGCATGGTCTCGAATGACCAACAGTCAGCCGGGGAGTAAATATTTTCATATTACTTTACTCCCGCGTAACTTAACCATCGCAATTCTACACACCGTTTTAGTTTCTCTTCTGGGTCTTCTACGTCGTTTCAACGATGTGATAATCGTATCGTATTGGAGTTAACATTTTTCTTTTTTTTTTTTTTTTTTTTATTAATAGCACAAAGATCATTAGATAAAGAGAAGAAACGACGACGAAGAATGAAAAAGAGAAAAAGAAAAATCGCACAAAAATAAAGACGCAAAGAAGTAATAAGAAATCTAGAGAAGATAATGCATTGTAAAATATATAAAATATGTATGTTATTCGTGATATTTCACATGAAATATTTGCATAAGCGCGTTGAACTTTGTTATTGATTAATTTACAAAAAAATAACGTTGAAAACTTACGAAAAGAAAAAATGAAGACTGGGAGAGGGTGTAGTGGGGAGAGGGGAAGGGTAAGAAAGAAAAAGGAAAGAAAAGAAAAGAAAAGAAAAAAGGAAAACAGAGAGATTAGATGGTAGTTGCACGTGTCCGTTGAAGATTTCATCGATCCAGACCACCACACCGACATTTCAGTTCTCTTTCTCTCTCAGCAGCTATTTAATGATCGCGATAGGTGATAAACAAAGCACGGCTATGTTCGATGAAATACGTGGCGGATGTTAATAATAATTGGTTTATCCTAGGAGAAGGATAACGATCGACGAGATGAAACAGACCAGTGCAAGTTCTTCTGCGTGAGAAGGATAGAAAATGAAAAAGATATAGATGGATAGAGAGAAATAGAAAGAGGGAGAGAGAGAGAGAGAGAGAGAGAGAGAGAGAAAGAGTGAAATTGAGAAAGATGGATTTCGAACATCTTTGGTAGAGAAGTCGATCGACCGACGGAGAGTGGATTTTGCCTTTGAACGAGATCGGATAAAAGAATAATACGCGAAAGAGCGAAAAGCTTTCGACTTTCCAACACTTCGAGAAGAAACACGAGAGAGAGAGAGAGAGAGAGAGAGAGAGAGAGAGAGAGAAAGAGAGAGGGGCTGACCCTCTCGGGATGTTTCCACTCGCAAACTGGATTTCGATGACCGATCTCCATTTCCATATGGGTCTCTTCGTGGTACAACGACAACGGAGGGTTGCTATGCCGAAAGTTGTCGCGATGAAATTGATATTTGTACGAAGGTGAATAGAGAGAAAGAGAGAGAGAGAGACAGAGAGAGAAACGAAGGGAGAGTTATGGGGTTTTCCTTCTTGAAAAACAGCTAAAATCCTCAGAAAACCTTCTTGTCCCTTCTATCATAAAATAGAATAGATATCTTCTTATATATATATATATATATATAAAGAAAAAAAAAAACAAAAAAAAATTATATATAAATACGTACATTATTTTTCTCATTCTATAAAAAAAAATATCTACGATAAGTAAATAATTCGACTTGACAATAATTAATGATATAATTCAGCATAGCGTATAACAGTATATTATATGAAAATGTGTTTCTCGGTCAATTTGTTCGAAATCATAGAGGAATAGAAGCGATCACAAAAGGGTCGTTATTTGAGCCCTTAGAAAAGGGTTTCTTGACTATCCACCGTCATCGACGTCGACAGACGACTCCAAGTCTCAGCAACGAACAGCATCTGCGCTCTACGGGCTCCCGATATCCATACAAAGCTGTCTGCTGAATAATATTACACTTAACCTCGTACCACTCGGCCGATTATAGTTGGAACAACGTCGATAGTAGTTAGACCGTGCATCCTACGCGAATGCTAATTTCGGAACGGCCAGAGGTAGGCTTCGACGAACGAGCTCTATCTCTGTTTCCTTCTACGTTAATCCTAAGTCTTTTATGTTTATCTTTGTGCCTCATTTTCTTCCATATGGCTTTTGTTTTTTTAATTATTACTTCTCGTTGAAAGATAGATAAATAGAGATAAAGATAGAGAAAAAGAGAGAGAGAGAGAGAGAGGAGGGGAAAGATTAGGGCAGATATAATAGTAACGAAAAGGAAATATATGGAAACAAAACAAATTGTTAATATTGTTCAATATCATTCATGATTTCATTTAATCGTCATACATTCATTCGTTCATTCATTCGTTCATTCATTCATTTATATATATATTTATTTATTTATTTATTTATTTATTTAATCTCTTTTTTCATACTAAAATCCGATCATTTAGTTGACGAAACCAATGTTCCAGATGCTGGGAATGGTCGATGTAGCCTGAAAATGTAAATTGTATTGCCATTCCCTTAGGCTCTCTTTCTCTCTCTCTCTCTCTCTCTCTCTCTCTATATATATATATATATATATATATATATATATATATATACATATATACATATATATGTATATATATCTTAGTATTAAATACTGTCCGGGTAAGGCGCCAGTTACGGGTTCTATATTAGTTTCTGTTGGTTTCCTGATTGGATTCGGTTATTACGTTTCCTACAATCTCTCGATACTGATTGTTTGCGGTCGGCAAGCTCTCCAAGGCGAATTGCCCATTCGCCGTGAACTCAGGCCCTTCTCATTCAGATACTTTTAACTAATTTCATTAAGAAAACGTAGATCACTTCTAAAAGTTTTCCCTGTTTCCTTGCCACTTTCAAATTAATATCGCTTCAACTATTCAACTTATTATAATCATAAGGTACCGTAGAAAAAAGCGAAAACCTTAAGTAAATATATTTCTTGATGGTATAGAAAGAGAGAGGGGGAGAGAGAGAAGAGAAAGAAAAACAAAAAAGAAACAAAAAAAGAAGAAACAAAGAAAAAGTATCCGACTATTTTTCGAATCAAAAACAAAATTCGAGATCAAGCAGATCGATATCGGATGGGGGACCGATTAGAAAGAGACGGAGAGAAAAAATTTATCACACTTCTCACTCTTCCTCTCTCTCTCTCTCTCTCTTTTTTTTTCGTTGAAAGTAAAAGACATAAGAGAACACATGAGTGTCGGTGAATCTTCGACGTGGGGAGTCCTCTGTGAGGACTCTCACCGACAAGACTCTACAGAGAGAGAGTGAGAAAGAGAGAGAGAGAGAGAGAGAGAGAGTCAGAGAAGTGGTCAGAGAAGGATTTCTGAACGAACGCACAGCGGTAGCTGATGTATTTTGACGTGCCCGATGAGAGAGCCCGTTCTCTCTGTTGACTACATTATCTAATGGACCACCCTCTCACTCTCCCTCTCAACCTTCCTCTCTCTTTCTCTCTCTCTCTTGCTCCCACCTTCTTCTCCACCTATACTATGCTTTTCTCGTTCGATTTACGGCTATCTACGATCTGCCACGTCCGGCCGTTCATCCAGCAGCATCGTTGTCCGCCGTCGTCGTCGTCGTCGTCATCGTCTTTGTGTCGTATTCACTAATACTATTACACTTCGTCATCATCCTCCCTCTCTCTCTCTCTCTCTCTCTCTCTCTCTCTCTCTCTCTCTGTCTTTCTTTCTTTCTGTATAACTGACACGGCGGTCTAGCCAGCTCTGATTTCATAAACGACCACGGATTTCTTTTCTCTCGGTACGTGGCTCGCGTCATTTACTTCGACGATGCCAATAATAACGCAGTCCACATCCTCGTCGTCCTCGTCGTCGTCTTAGTCGCCGTCGTCGGCGTCGTCGTCGTCGTCGTCGTTGTACTAATAAGTGCGACTCACGTTAACCTCGATACACACTGCCTCGAATAGATCGATGCTCATTCGTTCGTGATCGACGTCACGATCGATCCCCTTCCATGCATTCGCTTCTTGGAATCCACGTTTTGCGTGCACTCTGTCCAATGAGTTTCTTCTTAACGACAATCATATTATTCTTATGGGAAATATTGCGTCGTAATTTGTATGGATGATTTTTATTTATTCTCGATTTTTTTCTATCTTTTTCATTTCTTCTCCTTTTTCATTTTTTTTTTTGTTTATTTTTTTTCATTTCGTTTCTTTTTTCTTGCGTTCTCGTTACGTTCCAATGACCACGAGTTTAATCTTTTTATTCTTTCTCTATCCTTTTGTAAGTGTGTATATATATATATATATATATATATATATATATATATAGAGAGAGAGAGAGAGAGAGAAACGGGAGATCAGTAATTTCATAATAAAAATAATATCATTTGATTTCTAATATCTCCGTTTATAATAGGATAAGATTTGTAATAATACTTTTCTTGTACCTGACCACCGGCAATACATTTATGGTTGAGCTCGAATGTAGCTTCGATTTTGTGGCGAAGATATTACACGGCAGTTACAATCGAGAAGAAGAGCTCTCACAAAAACTCACGTAGAGTTTACCGGGACTTTCAAGGAAGATCGAGAGTTCTCTTGCACGATGGAATAACTATTGTCCACTTTCGCGATCCCTTACCTTTTCAGAGAGAAAAAGACAGACAGAGAAAGAGAAAGAGAACGATCCGTCGGAGAACGTACGATCGAATTCTCAATTCCCTCGTTTATTCCTTTTGGGTTCCAAAAACATTCTCTGATCGAGATCCAATGCGATTTCTCGCAAAGACATTTTTCACGGTGTTTCGCGCTCGAGTTAACACAACTTCATTGACCGCACGCGCTCTGTTCGTGTCCATCAAGCTCAGGATCAAAATAAAATGATCATTGTAGATCTTTGGAGAAAAAGGTAAGATTTTGAAAAGTATGGTGTTAAAAAAAAAAAAAAGAAAAAAAAAACAATAGAAAAAGAAAATCATAAAAACAAAGAGAAAAAAAAAGGAAGAAACGGAAATAATTATTTAATAAACTTTGGTCTCTTTGTCTTTTTCTTTTTTTTCTTTTTTCTTTACTACGATCAAAATCAAAATTATTATTATTATTATTATCATAAAGAAAATATATTAGAGAATTGAGAATACATATGAAAATTCGTCGACGAATAGGGAGAAAGGAGGAAAAATATGTATATTAAAGGAAAGAAAATAAAAGAAAAAAAAAGAAAAAAAAAACAGAAAATGAAATGCACGTGAAAAAGATCTATATGATCTATGTAGAGAAGAGAAGGAAAAGGAATAAGAAGCTAAATGGAAAAAAGAGAAGGAAAGGAAAAAAGAAGAAAGAAGAATAATTCGCGAAAGAAGAATAATGACGGAAGGAC